>NC_064813.1:60609654-60741198 GCF_023721935.1 Panthera uncia
TAAATATAAAATTGATATATTTATAAATATCAATTTATTTTATGGAAGAATGAGTTCAGGTACAAAGACACAAAAGACTTCCTTCTAACCAGCCGAGGATTAGATGAGAAGCCCAGGTTTATCACACATCCTTCATCCATCAAACTATTAATTTGATAAATATTTGTCAATGACCTCTGAGCCCAGTATCAGGAAGAGGCTGGGGATTCAGCAGTGAACAAAGAGATAGAAATCTCTGCCTTCATGGAGCCCAGATCTTCGTGGGAGGCATCAGATGAGAAGGCCGGTAAGGATCGGAGGTCTGTGCAGGTGTTGAATTTTAATAAGAATGTCAGAGACGTGGTGCCTCGGTGCCTCAGCTGGCTAAGCATCCGACTTCAGCCGAGGTCATGATTTTGCGGCTCCTGAGTTCGAGCCCCGCGTCAGGCTCTGTGCTGACAGCTCAGAGCCTAGAATCTGCCTTGGATTCTGTGTCTCCCTCTCTCTCTCTCTCTCTCTACCCCTCCCCTGCTTGTGCTCTGTCTCTTTCTCTCTCTCTCTCAAAAGTAAATAAACATTTTAAAAAATTAGAAAAAAAAAGAATGGCAGAGACAGTCTCACTAGGGTAACATTTCAGTAGAAGTCTGAGGAGGTTGTGGAGGAAAGCCATGTGCATGGAAAGAACATTCTAAGACAGACAGCTGCAAGGCCAGAGGCTCGCAGGTACAAGCCTGCCTGGCTTTGCGGACAGAGGAGGCTCTGTGGCTAGGACAGAGGGAGTGAGGACAGAAGAGCTGACAACGAGGGCACAAAGGTGGGATGGCAGGAAGACGCTCAGTCTCCCGTTGGCCTGAAGGCTATGACCCCAGCCTTGCCTGCCCTTCAGAAAGACGGGAAGTCAGCAGGATGTCTTGCGCAGAGAAGAAGAGACCGTACTCTGACCTAGCTTTTAACACACGATCACTCGGGTGGCCGCGTTAACAACAGATTAAAATTCTACCCCGGAAGTGTGTGGAAATGGAGACCATTTAGCCTAAATCATCCATTCAAGCGAGACGCTGGTGGAGGCAGGGAGTGACGTATTCTGGTTATGGCTTAGGACTGTCGTGCGGGTGACCCTACCACTCACATCACTGACATAAAGGCCCGGCATTCATGATGAGGGTTTAAAAACACAAAAACAAAAACAAAACACCTGAGTGGAGGCAGAAAGCAAAACAATGGCCTGGAAGGGCAGTTATGGGGAAGCGAGCGGTTTATTTCGTGTTCTCTCCCAGGAGCATGAAGCGCGGATGACAACGACACAACCCTAATCGCTGGAAACCCTGTCTTCAGCTGGGTGCGTCGGCAACCATCCTCAGAGGGTCACCCAAGGCGTAGGGCTCCACGCCACCTGCAATCATTTTGCTGCTGTGGATTGGAAGACGGTAATTCTGCAGTTTAGCTGTTCTCCGGACACATGATTGGTGTTTGCTTCCCGGGAAAGTCAAGTCACAGAATATTCTGTGGCTGATACATCGTGTCTGTTTAGCCGGGTGCAAGCGGGGCTCCGAAAGCAGGATGGATGCACGAGTCAAGCTTGCTCCTCAGGGGTCTCGATCGGAGCCCCAGGTGCCCCTCCCTGCAGCCCAGAGACACCAGCACCCAGGGGGCCGTGTCCCTCCTGAGGTATGGGCTGCAGCCCTTGGCACTGTTTACCAAGCTTTTATGTTTAATCGTCCCCACCGTATTCCTTCCTTATCCCTCTCCTGGAGGAAGTAGCTGCTTCCTGCAGTTTCTACCTTGGTGGTAATTTTTTTTTTTAAACGATGTTCCCTTATTTTGCCTTTAAATATGCCCAGTAAACAATTTTGATACCTAATGAATAGTTATTCATATTATAGTCATACTTTTAATTTTTTTTAATGTTTATTTTCATTTTTGAGAGAGAGAGAGAGTGGGGGGAAGGGTAGAGAGAGGGGGAGACACAGGATCCAAAGCAGGCTCCAGGCTCCGAGCTGTCAGCACAGAGCCTGACGTGGGGCTCGAACTCACAAGCGGTGAGGTCAGAACTGAGTCCCAGTCAGACGCTTAACCGACTGAGCCATCCAGGCACCTTAGAGTCATACTTTGAAAAGGACTTGTGGGGCTCCTGGGTGGCTCAGTCGGTTAAGCGTCTGACTTCGGCTCAGGTCATGATCTCCCGGTTTGTGAGTTCAAGCCTCGAGTTCGAGCCTCGTGTCGGGCTCTATGCTGACAGCTCAGAGCCTGAAGCCGGCTTTGGATTCTGTGTCCCTTTCTCTCTGCTCCTCTGCTGCTCACGCTCTCTCTCTCTCTCCTTCAAAGCTCAATAAACATTCAAAAAAACAATAAAAAAAAATACTTGTGATTGTTTTTCCTTCCTGGACCCTGATTACATCAGAAATTGAAACGAAGACAGTCGCCGGAAATGGTCCCTCAAAGATGGAATTTTGGGACTGATTTGGTCACGTCCTTGGGGTTGAACTCAGTGCTGGGCCTCTGGCCATGGTAACTGGGATGCTAGTAATTTGTGGAATGTGGTGGTATCATACTCCCTCAAATTACCTGTGATGGATTGCACCGATGTGCCTACTGAGGTAGACCGGACACGTGTCTGGACACGTCTGCACATTCCCGTGTAGAGTTCCGTGTTCCCAGGTTCTGGGGATTGGGGTAAGGACATCTTTGGGGACACATGATTCAGGCAGCTACAAGAGCACCACATCAACTCAGTGGGTTTTGCATAGAACTGGCCATGTAAACTATCAGCTAGACCAGGTTTGAAAGTCACCAGGAAGAATGAAAGAGCTGAACTCTTGGAAAGTGTCAAAGGTAGGAGGATGGGAATAAAGGAACTGTTGCAGACTGAAGGAGCTTGAGAAACAAGCTGACTGAATACAAGGCACACACACACGTGCAGAACGTTCTGGAACACAGGGGATTCTGTTTGGAGAGGTAGCAAAATCTGGATGGGGTGTGTCCAGAATTGGGCTATCGTGCCATATTGATATTGATGTCCTGATTGGAAAGGTGGTGTGGGGGTAAAGTGGAAAGTGTCTTACTTTGGGTGGCCTCATACTGAAGTGTTTTTACTGATGGGGCATCATTTCAGAGAAAAGTGGTGTGTAAGTATATGTGTGTGTGTAGAGGGAGAGACTGGGGGAGGACAAATGTGGACAAATAACAAGGAATCTGAGTGAAGAAGATAAGGGAATTCTTTCATTATTATCGTAACTTTTTGTAGGCTTGAAACATTTCAAACTGAAAATATATTAAGGTAAAAAAAAATCAAATTATCAGTGTGAAATTATAAATAAAAAATATAAATTATCAATAAAAAGACAATATCACTACATATTCCATAAACATCAAAAAGATGAAAAGGAGGATATTATGAAGAATTTTATACAAATACACTTGATAATGTTGATAAAATAATTTCCTCAAAGAGACATTTTGCAGGGCGCCTGGGTGGCTCAGTTAGTTAAGTGTCCGACTTCAATTCAGGTCATGATCTCGAGGTCCATGAGTTCCAGCCCCGCGTCGGGCTCTGGGCTGATGGCTCAGAGCCTGGAGCCTGCTTCAGATTCTGTGTCTCCCTCTCTCTCTGCCCCTCCCCCGTTCATGCTCTGTCTCTCTCTGTCTCAAAAATAAATAAACGTTAAAAAAAAAAAATTTTTAAAAAAAAGAGTTTTAAAAAAGAGACACTTTGCTAAAACAGACAGATGAAGAAATAGAT
Source organism: Panthera uncia (assembly GCF_023721935.1). NCBI lineage: Eukaryota > Metazoa > Chordata > Mammalia > Carnivora > Felidae > Panthera > Panthera uncia. The sequence goes on from NC_064813.1 coordinate 60,613,373, forward strand.
TATGAGTAGCCTGATATCTACTAAAATATTGAATCTGTTATTTAAAATCTTCCCTTAAAGAAAACTACAGAATGGGGAAAATATTTGTAGGTCAGTTATCTTATAAGGGGTTCATATCCAAAATATATAAAGAACTTATATAATTGAAGACCAAAAATCCAATTTAAAAAATGGGCAGAGTCTCTGAGTAGATAATTTCCCAAAGAAGACATACACATGGCCAACAGGTACGTGAGAAGGTGCTCAACGTCACTCATCAGACGGGAAATGCAAATCAAAACCACAATGAGATGTCACCTCACACCTGTCATAATGGCTAAAATAAAAAGGACTAGAGATAACACGTGTTGGTGAGGATGTGAACAAAACGTAGCCCTTGTACACTGGGGGGGGGGTTAGTTATAAATTGGTGCAGCCATTATGGAAAACAGAATGGAGGTTCCTCAAAAAATTAACAAATAGTACTATAATGTGACCCAGCAATTCTATTTCTAGGTATATATCTGAAGGAAATGAAATCAATATCTTGAAGTGATATTTGCACCCCATGTTCATTGCAGCAATATTCACAACACCCAAGACATGGAAACAACCTAAGTGCCCGACAACAGATGACTGGATGAAGAAGATATGGTACATATACACAATGGAATAGTATTCATCCATAAAAAAGGAAATTCTGCTCTTTGTGACCACATGGATGGACTTGGAAGGCATTATGGTAAGTGAAATGAGTCAGGCAAAGAAAGACGAAGACTACATAATCTCACTTATATGTGGCATCTAAAAAACCAAACCCATAGGAGACAACAGATCGATGGTTGCCAGAGGTGAAAATGGGGGGTAGAGAACTGGGCGAAGGTGGTCAAAAGGTACAAACTTCCAGCTAGAAAATAAATAAGTTCCAGGAATATTATGTACAACGTGATAACCACAATTAACAATGTTTGCTGTGTGTTTGAAACGTGCTAAGAGAGTAGATCTTCAGTTTTCACCGTAAGATATGCGTAACTATGTGAAGTGATGTATTTTAATTAAATTTACTGTGGAAATTATTTTACAATATATACATAGGTCCAATTATTATGTGGTACGTCTTAAATAATACGATATCACATGTTGATTATATCTCCATATAACTGGGAGGAAAAAGAAAACCCTAATTTGGATGATTTAATGAGTAAATTCTTTCCGATGCTTAAGGAAGAAATAACACCAATGTTGCACAACATTTTCTGGAGAAGAGAAAAAAGGGAACATTTTACAAGTCATGTTAAGAAGCCAGCATAACCTTGATTGCAAAGAACATTACAAAAAAAAAAAAAGGAAAATCTCTGTACTTCCTCTCTTCTCTCATGAACACAGATACAAAAGCCTTTTGAAGAATTAGCAAATCAAATCCAGCAATATATAAAAATGGATATATATTAGAAGCAAATAGAATAAATCCAGATTTTCAAGGGTGGTTTAATTCTTAAAAATCAATCGATGTAATGGACATTGACAAAGAGAGAGAGAGAGAGAAACATACCATTTCACTAGATTTAGAAAACAAACATTTAAAAAGGAAAAGAACACCTATACATCAATATAGGTGATAGACAACCCAGTAGAAAAATACACAAGTGAACAATTTACAAAACAATTTTTAAATAGTTAACATACATACATAAAAGCGTTCAACTTCATCTGTCATCCAAGAAATGCAAATTAAAACCTTGATATAATACAACTACGTGATCTATAGAAGAGCTGAAATGATAAACAGTACCTCCTGTTGGTGAGAATGTAGACCAGCTGAAACTTAGCAATGGCTGGTGGGCTATAAATTGGTGCAGACATTCTGGAAAACTCTCTGGGGGCATCTACTAGGAACTAAACAGACACCGTGCTCCAGCAATCTCACTGCTAGGTATATATAGCCAACAGAAATGGGTCTATATGTTCGTCACAACACATGTCCATAGAGGTTCAGTATTCATAATCGCCCCCCAAACTGGAAAAGATGTAAATGCTCATCAGTGCCCCAGAAAAATAAATCACCAGATGGTTCAACAATTACGGTCATGGTTCTCAAAGCTTTTTGCTCTCAGAATCTCTTTGCTTTCTAAAATATGATTGCAGAACCCAAAGAGGTTTTTGTTTTCTGTTCTGTTTTTTTAACGTTCATCCATTTTTTAAAGAGAGAGGACAGGGTGGGGAGGGGCAGAGAGAGGGGGACAGAGGATCCCAAGCTGGTTCTGTGCTGACAGTAGAGAGCCCGATGTGGGGCTCGAACTCACAAACCGTGAGATCATGACTTGAGCCGGAGTCCGAGGTTCCAACCGACTGACCACCCAAGGAGGTTTTCTGTGGGTTATATTTATTAATAGTTACCGTAGTGGAAATTAAAACTGAAAAAAAATTTTTTTAAACAGGAATGCATGAATCACATCACGTACCATGTAGCTTCCGGAAAACTCCACCGTACACGCATTCGAGAATGAGAGAGAAAAGGCAGACGAAGTGCTTTAGGCCTTGTGGACATCTTGCAAAGTTCCCAGGGACCTAGGAGTCCCTAGGTCACACTCTGAGACACAGTAAGCTTCTCTGCTTACACAGCAGTGGAATCCAACAAACTACAGCTTGCAAAAACATGGATTAGTTTCCCAAACGTAATGAAGAAGCCTGACACCAGGGCAGATACTGTATGATCCTATTTAGACAGAAATTACCGCAGGAGGCAAAACCAAGCTCCCCTATTAGAAGTCAGAATGGAGGAGCTTGACCAGAAGGGAGCCTGGTGGAGGGGTGGGGGGGCTTCTGAGTGCTCTTAATTCTCCATTCCTTACTTTGGGTGCTGCTTTTAGAGGTGTGCTGGGTTTGTGGAAACTCACAGATCGGTGCCTTTGTAACACTCCTCTGTATACATAGTAAACTTCAATAACAGTAAAACAAATGAGCAAAAATGTGGTAAAACTTCTACCCCTCCTCAGCTCATGCTCTCTCTGTCTCGAAATAAATAAATAAACTTAAAAATACATTTTTTTTTAAGCTTGACAAGCTGCTAATCTATTTACCTCCACTCCGGAGCCATAAATTCTGTCCCCGTGGAGTCTCTGAGTCTGGAATTCTAGGCCTCCAGCAACAAGCTTTTGACTTTAGCTCATCCCTCCGGCCTTCACACCAAACCATTTCAGTTTAAGAAGATTATGAACAATAGTTTGGGGCGTGGAAGCACCACCACAATCCACTTCTTGGTCCCCAGCTGTTTCCCAGATGAACCTTCACAATAAATACCTTTGTCCTGTCTGTAGGACAGAGAATTTAGGGAGTGGCCGGAGGCAATGTTTGCCTTTCGCTACACAATCCTGTTCCTAAAACTCCTGTCTCCTCCTCTCTTCCTAAGCTAATTTTACTGCAGGTAAATGTTCTTAACCTTCTTTATGCCACAAACCCCTTTGGAATTTTGGTGAAGTTTATAGACACAGGGCAATGTCTTTAAGTGAATAAAATAAAATGCACGGGATTACAGGAAAAATTAGATGGAAATACAGTTGTGAAAATCATTAAAAGCACATTTCTGATATTATAGATGTCTATTAATCCTAGAAAATTAATGCTGAAGGTATTAAAAATTAATTCCATATATAGCTATGGGGTCTACTGAAATTTCAAAGTAGTTATGAATTTAAATAATATGGAGATGTTGGAGACATCTGTAATAATACAGATGTTGGAGACATCTGTAATAACTATAACGTGATCTGAAAATACCTGTGTATTCTATCACTGACAAATAGACTCACAGATCCAACTACAGATTGCCTTGTTGATTTGGTCTATATTTATAATTAATGGAAATGCTGAATTTCACTTAGGGGTCGGTGAAAAGAAAGGTAATTTTGTTTTGCTGTCCAAGTACACACCAATGCTCTGAATTTTATTCATAGGCCTGCAAGGTGCCCCAAATAGATGGAAACCAGATTAAGAACTCGTGCCTCAGATTCAGCTTTTCTGACCTTGCATAGCTCCAAATTATCAGACTTTTAGTCCAAAGGGTTTGCAGATTATAGCTAAGCCTATTTCCCACCTCTCTTTTTAGAATGGCCACTTCTAGAGTAAGCTTGTCTCCGTCTTGTGTAAGGCCACGATGCATGGTCAACACAAACCAACATGGTAAATGGTGGGTTCCTCACTCCGCCTGTCCAACCTCCTACGTCCTATGTTGGGTTTTATTTTGCATGTTATTCATAGTAGCCTACGGGAGGGGTGCCAATTTCTGTATCTGTTGGTTTGCATTACAAGCAACATAAGCCCTGATTCAAACACTTTTAAACACTAAGATTTAATTAATCACATATTGGGAGTCTTAATGTTAGCATTCAGGTTCAGGATTATTTCTTTTGAATTTTTTATTTGGGTACAGTTGACACACAATGGTACATTAATTTCAGATATACAACTTAGTGATTTGACAAGTTTATACATTATGCTACGTTCATCACAAGTGTAGCCACCCTCCATCCCATTACGTCACTATTAAAATATCATTGACTATATTTCTCATGCTTTGCTTTTTATTCCTGTGACTTACTCATTCTATAAATGGAGGCCTGTATCTCCCTGTCATCCATTTTGCCCAACCCCCAGCCTCCCCTCTGGCTGACATTAGTTTGTTCTCTATTTATAGTTCTGACTCTTTTTGTTTATTTATTAATTTTTTGGACTCCACTTATGAGTGGCATCATATGGCATTTGTCTTTCTTAGTCTGACTTATTTCACTTAGCATAATACCCTCTAGGTCCATCCATGTTGTCTCAAATGGCACAATCTCAACCTTTTCTATGGCTGTGTAATATTGCACTGTGTATATATACATTTTCTTTATCCATTTGTCTATTGATGGACACTTAGGTTACTTCCATGCCTTAGCTAGTGTAAATAATGCTGCAACAGGGGTGCCTGGGTGGCCCATCTGACTTCCGCTCAGGTCATGACCTTGCAGTTCAGATCATAATCTTGTGGTTCATGGGTTCAAGCCCCTCATCGAGCTCTATGCTGACAGCTCAGAGCCTGGAGCCTGCTTCAGATTCTCTGTCTCCCTCTCTCTCTGTCCCTCTCCCACTCACGTTCTGTCTCTCTGTCTCAAAAATAAATAAACGTTAAAAAAAATTAAAAAAAATAATACTGCAATACACATAAGAGCATATATCTTTTGAACTTGTGTTTTTTGTTTTCTCTGGGTAAATACTCAATAATTGAATTATTGTATCATATGGTATTTTTATTTTTAAATTTTTGAGGAACCTCCATACTGTTTTCCACAGTGGCTTAACCAACTTCCATTCCCACCAAAAGTGCACAAGCATTCTTTTTTCTCCATGTCCTCGCCAACACTTGCCGTTTCCGTGCCTTGTTGATTTTAGCTATTCTAAAAGGCATGGGGTGATATCTCATTTTGGTTTTGATTTGCATTTCCCTGATGATTAGTTATGTTGAGCATCTTTTCATGTGTCCGTTGGCCATCTGTATGTCTTCTTTGGAAAAATGTCTATTCAGGTCCTCTGCCCATTTTTTAACCAATTTTTTTGGCTTTTCGGTGTCGAGTTGTATGAGTTTGTTATATATTTTGGATATTAACCCTTTATCAGATATATCACTTGCAAACATCTTCTCCCATTCAGTAGGTTGTCTTTTTGTTTTGTTGATGGTTTCCTTTACAGTGTAAAACCTTTTTATTTTGATTGTATGAAGTCCCAATAGTTTGTTTTTGTATTTGTTTCCCTTGCCTTAGGAGATATATCTAGAAAAAAGGTTGCTATGGCCAATGTCAGAGAGATTACTGCCTGTACTCTCTTCTAAGATTGTTATGGTTTCAGGTATCATGTTTAGTGATAAACTCAAAGTCATTTTGAGTTTACTCTTGTGTATGGTGTTAGAAGTAATCCAGTTTAATTCCTTTATGTGTAGCTGTCCATTTACCCAGCACCATTTATTGAAAAAACTGTCTTTTCTCCCATTGTATATTCTTGCCTCCCTTGTCATAGATTTATTGTCCAGATGAATGTGGATTTATTTCTGGAGTCTCTGTCCTGTTCTGTTGATCTGTGTATATCTTTGTGCCAGTACCATACTGTTTTGATTACTACAGCTATGTAGTATGTCTGGAAATATGGAATTGTGATACCTCCAACATTGTTTTTCTTTCTTAGAATTCCTTTGGCTATTGGGGGTCTGCTGTGGTTCCATACAAACTGCAGCATTATTTGTTCTAGTTTTGAGAAAAATACTGTTGGTATTTTGGTAGGGAGCGCATTGAATCTATAGACTGCTTTGGGTAATATGAACATTTTGACAATATTAATTCTTCCAATCCATGATCATGAAATATCTTCCCACTTGTTTGTGGCATCCTAAGTTTCTTTCATCAGTGTTTTATAGGTTTTTAGAGTACAGGTATTTTACCTCCTTGGTTAAGTTTATTCCTAGGTATTTTATTCTCTTTTGTGCAATCGTAAATGGTGTTGTTATTTTAATTTCTCTCTCTGTGACTTCATTGTTGTGTTTAGACATGCTACTGATTTCTGGGTATTAATTTTGTATCCTGACACTTTACTGAATTCATTTATCACTTCTTGTAAAATTTTGGTGGAATCTACAATTTTCTAAGTGTAGTGTCATGTAATCTGTGAATAGTGACAGTTTAACTTCTTTACCAATATGAATGCCAATTATTTCTTTTTCTTGTCTGATTGCTGTGGCTAGGACTTCCAGTAATATGTTGAATAAAAGTGAGGGGCACCTGGCTGGCTCAGTCAGTTGAGCGTCTGACTCTTGGTGTCAGCTCAGGTCATGATCTCACAGTTTGTGAATTCAAGCCCCGCATTGGATTCTACTCTAACAGTGCAGAGTCTGCTTGAGATTCTCTCTCTCTCCTTCTCTCTCTGCCTCTCCTCTGCTTGCCCTCTCTCTTTCAAAATAAATAAACTTAAAACAATTTTTAATTAAAAAAAAAAAAAGTGGCATGAGTGAATATCCTTGTCTCCTTCCTGACCTTAAAGGGAAAGCTCTCAGTTTTTCACCATTGAGGATGATGTTAGCTGTGGGTTTTTCATATATGGCTGTTATTATGTTGAGGTACGTGCCCTCTAACTGCATTTTGTTGAGAGTTTTTTTTTATCATGAATAGATATTGAATCTTGTCGAATGCTTTTTCTGCTTCGATTGAGATGATCATGATTTTTACCTTTCATTTTGTAGATGTGGTGTATCAATCACATTGATTGATTTGAGAATATTGAACCATCCTTACTTCCCAGGAATAAATCCCACCCGATCATGGCGAATGATCTTTTTAGTGTATTGTTGTATACAGCTTGCTAATATTTTGTTAAGGATTTTTGCATCTATGTTCATCAGGGATATTGGCCTGTAGTTTTCTTTTTTTGTGGTGTCTTTGTCTCGTTTTGGTGTCAGGGTACTGCTGGCCTCATTGAATGAATTTGGAAGTTTTCCTTCTTCTTCTATTTTTTGGAATAGTTTGAAGAAAATAGATATTAACTCTTCTTTAAGTATCTGGTCGAAATCACTTGTGAATCCATCTGGTCTCGGACTTTTATTTTTCGGAAGTTTTTTGATTACAATCCCTTTGGTATGTAATTGGTCTATTCAGATTTTTTCTCTCTTCCTGGTTCAGTTAAGATTGTATGTTTCTAAGAATTTATCTGTTTCTTCTGGGTTGTTCAGTTTGTTGGCATACAATTTTTCATAGTGTTGTTTTATAATCCTTCATTTTATATTTAACATGCATTATTGCCTTGAAGCCACACAAGAACCCTGTGAAGTGGAAATTATTATTATCCTAATTTTATAGTTTTGGAGACGGCAGGAGGGTCTGCACTCCTTACCTGCTGTGATATCAGGCCTCCTGTGACAAACACAGTAATTTCAGAAACTGCACTAGATTGATCCAGGCATCCTGCCTTTCTGAGAAGGAACCTTTTTTACAGCTTGATTTATCTGTCACCTGGACAGAGATCCACCTGGCACGATTTCAGGGACATCCCTGTGAGAATGCAATGTTCCCAAATGACTTAAGAGAACTAAAGCAGGTTTGGGCTTTGAAACGCTCCTTTGTTACAGTAAAACTAAGTTGTTTCCTCTGAACAGTTGTATGTTCTGACCCCAGTGGACCAGGTGGGAGACAGGGGTGTTGCTGAAGAGCTCCTGGTGGGATCAGGGTAAAATCCAGTGATTTTCGTTTAGAGAAATAGTTTCCCTCCTCTTTCACTCCCGGGGGTGACAGTGAAGAACTTGTCTGACATCCCATCAGTGACAAAGTGGCCCTACTCACACTCTTCTAAGATCTCATACTATCATCTCCAGAAAGCTTCTTACACGGTCCCTAATGCATGATTTCCTCCAGCAGGTGGATTTAATACATAAATTTCTGAAAGAAGAAACTGGTACCAGTATGAGGGCGTAAATGATTGGTATTTATCCATGTTGAAAATTGTGCGGGATTAAAGTGGGAATTTAGGGCTATTACGGTCAGAAGACCCAACGTTGCCTGAAAATACTCTAACACGTGTTCCTATTCTGGCCAGGTTTTAAGCTTCGCTAGCAGAAAGGAAACCAAGAGTAGTTTTGTTGGTGTTGGTGTTGGTGTTGTTAACAACTTTGCAAGTGCTTGGTTCCTCAATGAAAACTTTGTTAAGGGTCTTGTGGCAAACTTTTAACATATCGGGGTTTTACCATTCTTTGGCCGGCCACATGGAGAAAGTAAGTTAAGAAGAAAGAATTGGGGTTTTGAAAAGTTTATCCACAGGGATATATAGCAGAGAGGAAAGCACAGAAGAGAAGCAGCCAGCAGGAGGTCCTGAGGACACCATCTGTCATGAGGTCACATGGAGGAGGAGGGAGGAAGACGGGAGGAAGAGGGAAGACTGCAGGGGAGAAGAAAAGTTCTCTACCTTCTTGGGACCCCTGGCTGGGTCTGAAAATTTAACTGACAAAAACAGATTAACGGGAGAAAAGCATGCACATTTATTTCATATACGCTTTATGTGACACAGGGGCCTTCCTAAGGAAATGAAGACTTGAAGATTTGGGGAGGCCCGAGTATTTTGATGCTGGGTTTGCTGAAGAGTGGAAAGCCGCGGACAGATATGATAAAACAAGGAGCAAAATGTGGCAAATGGGGGAACCTGGCAAGACCTGTCCCTTCCAATTCTTTCTGGGCGCCTTCATCTCGGAGAGATGGATGGTCCTTTCCTCCAGGTTTAGGAAGGGCACGTCTCATGTGAGGGTCTTATGGCTGCTTGAGGAGAACAGGCAAGGGGAAGGTCAGAGAGACTTTCCTGCCTCTGCCATTTTCTCTAATCCTTTAGTTTAAGGTATTCAATATGCCTATGTGCTATATTTTGGGGTAGTGTGTCCCAAATCCCACCAGGAAGGGGGGCTATGAGAGGGAACAAGAGGAGTGCACACTAAAAGATCATGTCTTGCTTGAGTCAGCTTAGCACATGAAGGCAGGCCACACACGAAGCCCCCTGCCCACAGCCACCCGTACCGATCCACACCCTGGAGCCTCACCAATCGGATTAAAATCTTCTCCTCCGGTGAGAAACAAACTAAAGAAAAGAAGAGTTAAAATTTGGGCCTAAGTATAGAGAGAAGGGCCCTTACTTTACGCCTTTTTATAGGTTACTTATACACGTCTTTTGGTCAGCTGATACAAACAGTACAGTCCATCAGTTGTTCCTCTTTCAAAATTTGTCTAAGAGTTTACAGTTGAAACGGACAGAGGAGGTGAGACGGCATTTTGAAGTGCGCACTTTCAAGTACAACTGACTCTTGGGCAACACACGTTTGAGCCGCACGGGTCCGCTCACGCGCAGATTGTTTCCAACCAACGTGGTACAGTGCTGTGAGTGTATTTTCTCCTCCTTACGATTTTCTTCGTAACGTTTTCTTCACCCTAGGCTACTTTGTTGTGAGAATACAGTTAGTAATCCACATGACGTACCAAATATGTGTTCATCAATTCTTTATGTTATTGGCAAGGCTTCCGTTCTACAGTAGGCTCTTAGCGCTTAAGTGATGGGGGAATCAAAAGTTATACCTGAGTTTTCGACTGAGGCGCCCCAACCCCCATATGGGCCTAGGAGTGGTAACAGCTTCCTCTATCCCCTGCTGCTACGGGTTACTGTCCTATTCCTTACGGTTTATCGAAACTCTGCCTACACTTTTGTAATTAGTCCTTTTGACAAGTAAGCCCTCTTCCAATGATCCCAATTTGAGTGTGCCATCTGCTTTCCTACTGACACACTCGTATCGCGTGCTTGATATAGGCCAGGAAGCTCCTAGGGACTTCGCATAAGTAAACTTGTTTAATCCTCATTGAATCCAAAAACTAGCTACAGTTATTTAACTCGATTTCCATAGACGAAGTAACTGACGTCAGAGAGTTTAAATAACTTGCCTAAAGTCACATCGCCAGTACATGACAGGTGCTTGGATTAAACCCAAGCAGCTCAGCTCCAGAGCCCCTGCTCAGAGTCACCATACAATACTGCCTCCCAAGTAAATGATTTTGGATCCATGTGATGGGATACAATACAGCATTTCCAATGAACGACATAGACAAATGGGAATCATTATGAGAGATCGCAAAAGTCTATAGTTGAGGAAAAAAGAAAGTTTCAGAATCTTTCCTTCTTATGCGTGTTTTTAAAAAATGTACAGAACTAGATTTAGAGTGTTTACGGATATATGCGTATAGATATGCTTATATATAGTAAAGTATATGAAATAAAAATGATATATATTTATATGCAGCAAAGCATAAAAAATGATTTAGATATGGGACGCCTGGGTGGCTCAGTCGGTTAAGCGTCCGACTTCGGCTCAGGTCACGATCTCGTGGTTTGTGAGTTCGAGCCCCTCGTCGGGCTCTGTGCTGACAGCTCACGGCCCGGAGCCTGCTTCAGATTCTGTGTCTCCTCCTCTCTCTGCCCCTCCCCTGCTCATGCTCTGTCTCTGTCTCTCAATAATAAATAAATGTTTAAAAAAATGATTTAGATACAAACTAAATGTATCATAATGATTTTCTTGGTAACGCAAGGGAATGTGTCTAAAGAAGAAAAGAAAGGGGATTTCAACTTCACCTGTGATGATTTATTTGTTTAAAAAAATCCAAAACATTAAAGAACCTGAAAAAATAAGGCAAAATGTTAGCAAGTTTTGATTCTAGGTCGTGAGTAGATGACCCAGTAGACGAGTGTTGCTATGTTATCCATCACACTAAAACAAACCTTTATAAAAGCCCAATGTCAAAAAACAAACAGCAATATACAAACGTTGTTGTATAGATATACAAACCTGAATAGGAAATAAGAGGCGAAGGTATGGAGATTGAATGTGGAAAAAATTCTTTAAAGAGTTTTGATCACAAGGGGAGGAGAGGTAGAGGTGGTTGTGCACAGGGAGTTGAGATCAAGGGTAAGTCCTCGAAGATGAGGGACACTAGAGCAGGTTGAATGGTAATGGAGAGTGAGCCAGAGAAAGGGAGAGACAGATGATGGAGAAAACAAGAGGCAGATTATCCAAGGGAGCAAGGCCCCTGGTAGCTTCAAGGAAGGAGGTATTTGGGGACGGGAATACAAAGGAGTTCGTTTTTGAAAGTTTCAAGTTCTATTTTGTTCTCAAATAAAATATGATGCCAGACCTTGAGGAGAAGGGGTCAGATGGTTCTTTCAGCAAGTGGGAAAAGGAACTTACTAGAACAAGCGAGGAGACTTGCTGGGGAGAGCTGAGTACCATTGGAAGGTGTGGATCACAAAATTGACATGAAACCTGTCTCCCCATGTGAAAACCTATACAATTCTCAAGGATGTGCGATTGCTCAGTGAAATTGGACTTGGGTTTTTCCATATGAACAAATAGGAGGGAGCAGGTGTCAACGGTGTGGGCAGTGTTTGCCAAAGAGCGATCATACTTTAGTTTCCTGAGGTCTCACCTGAGAGAGGAGGAGGGCAGGCTAGTGAGGAAGTAGAGAGTCCAATAGATTGGTGATCGGATGAGGTCAAAAGATTGTTTTAATGGAGTTACTCCAATCAAAGAGAATGAAATCTGGCCATTTGCAACAACATGGATGGAGCTAGAGTGTATCATGCAAAGCGAAATAAGTCAGTCAGAGAAAGACAAATGCCACATGATTCCACTCATACGTGGAATTAAGAAACAAACCAGATGAACATATGGGATGGGGAGGGGAGGAGAGAGGGAAACAAGCCATGAGAAACTCTTAAAGGTAGAGAACAAACTGAGGGTTGATGGAGGGAGGTGGGTGGGGGATGGGCTAGATGGGTATTGAGTATTAAAAAGGGCACTTGTCGGGATGAGCACTGGGTGTTGTACGTAAGAGACGAATCCCTGAATTCTATTCCTGAAACCAACATTGCACTAAACGTTAACTAACTAGAATGTAAATAAAAGATTGGAAGCAAAAAAATAAGGGGGTTACTCTGTTAATTAATCTTGTAGAAGAAGAGATGGTGGCATGCCAGGAAATTTTCATTTTCTTTCTTTCTTTCTTTCTTTTTTTTTTTAGGGCTGGGAATACTGCTGTTCCACACAAAACCCGTTTTGTGTCCTGGAGAGACAAAGAGAATGAGTAGCGCTCAGTGTCTGCCAATCTTAGAGGATGAGTTGGTCTTGTGAGAGCAGGGATGTCTATGAAGCCACGGTGTATAAAGCAAGGGAGAAAATGAAATTACCTCCTAATCCTGAAATCCACCGAATGTGAAGACAGACAAGACAAGACAAGACAAGACAAGACAAGACAAGAAGCAAGGGGAAGGGGAAGGGAAAGGGAAGGGAGGGGAGGGGAAGGGAAGGGAAGGGAAGAGAAGAGAAGAGAAGAGAAGAGAAGAGAAGAGAAGAGAAAAAGAAAAGAAAAGAAAAGTAAAGAAAAGAAGAAAAGAAAATCCTCAAATTTGAGGAACAGCTCCATTTCAGTTAAGCCCAGGAAGTGGCAGGAAGGATAAGAGAGGAAGCTAAAGGTAAGGCAAGCACACGAATGTGTAAAGTGTGACAGAAGAGCCAGCAATATGAACAGGAGAGAGAAAGGGTCAGAATAGCACGAGGTTAATAGTTGACGAACAGGAAGGCTTTACTTCTGGACGTGCCTGAAGTCAAGAGGATGTGAAACATGGTGATGTTGAAGCCTGGTCGTATCTAAGAGGAGGGGGCGTGGGGTCTGTGGCTGAGTTCTGGTTGCTTAGGTTGGGTGGCATACCGGTTCCCAGGACAGGCATCCCCTCAGGTTACGTGCAGACCTTCGGGGGAGTGATGAGCACGTTGCTGTTCAGTCTTCGCAGAGGGTCTGGCGATCTACGACAACAGCAGGGCCACCTAGTACAGCTGTGGGGGTTGCCCTCTGCACAAGAGCACATGGCAAGAAAGGAGGCTGGGGGTGAGACTCTGCCAGATCCCCACCAACGAAGCTGTGCAGTTAGATGTTTCTCCCCCCGCCCCCCAGAACGGCCTCTCTTTTCCAGTCCTCACGAAGGCGCTAGCCCTGGGCGATGCTATGATATTTGGATTTTGCCATTTATTTAGTTGCCATTTATTGCCATTTATTTAATTGACTCACTTTGTATTTTCAGTCACAGATATTTACTGATACAAGTACTCCATTCTACATGCTTTGGGGGACTCGGAGACAAGACACGCTCACTATTTAGCCTCAGGGAGCTGACATTCTGCTTCCGACCTAGGGCACAAATGGCTGTGCCCTCCCAGATTCAGAAGCGCAGCATGCTAGAAACGGAAGAGCACTTGGAGGCCTTCTCTCCAAATCCCTCACTCAGATGTGGGAACCCAAACAAAGCAAACAAGTAAACAAACAAAAAACCCCACAAAACCACGAAAACAACAACAACAAAAATACTTGCCAGGAAGACGGAGGTAAAAGATTGGAAGACACACCCTTCACCCAAAAGCTCCTGTTTATTTCATAGAAAAGGGAATTAAGTCCAGACATTTTGGCTCAGGAAGTTCAAGAAAGGCCTTGTTTTTAAAATGTCCTCCGGTGCTAATTTGGATAATATTTGTAGTGAGAACGTGGACTTACAGAACGTTCTCCCAACAGAAATGATGTGTCAGGGGAGGATGCTGTTCTCCAGGGAAAGGACAGCCTTTTCAACAGCCACGACTGACCTTGAGGATAAATACTACATCAGGGTAATGATACCAGAAAAGCAGCTCTCACAGAATTATGTTGGCTGTCTGTGCCCTTTAGAGACAGAGCAAGGCTCCTCGTTTTCAGTGTCTTCTAGAAGCAAAAAAGCATGGAGTCCGGACCCAATTCCATCCTTCTTCTGATTTAATATATGTAGTGAGAGACCCCTGCAATTTCCATGGGAATTACCCTGTTCTGCCGCTGAGTGCTGTTCAGATACGGTGAGGCATGCCCGTATCTGAACAGAGAGTTCTAGCCATCAAAATATTTAATAATTTAATAAAATACGGGGTTGCCAGTTCCAATTCTTCCATGAACCGAGTAGAAAGAGTGAATGGGAATATTTCCAAAGCATCTGTGCTCCCACCTCCTCCTTAACTGAGAAGATTAGGGCTCCAAAGACACCTGCTCATCTTCTGTTCCCTTCATCACCCATTTTCGTAGAATTCTTCTTTCGTTTTCCTTCCACTCTGTCTCAGCCGGATCTGCCTCCTTTCCCAACCTCAGCCGGCCCACCCCACTCACCCTGTAGACATACTCATACCTCATTCATCCTTTTAAAGATAATTCTTATCCTTAGTGCTGCTCAAGTTACAGACACTTCGCTCCTTCCAATCACCCCCAAACCTCTTGAAAGAATAGGCTTTACCCCTGGCTTCAACTCCCTCAACTCCCATTCGTGAGCAAATTTCTTAAAACTGGAGTTCTGCACACACAACTTCGCAGACGTTGTGATCTTCGGGATCAGGCAACCAGCGGGGATAAAACGTGTGACAAAGTGCTCCCTGCTTCCTCCCGCTTCGTCCCAGCTCAGGCCAGGAATCCTAGTGCTCTTCCTGTAGGCCTTCCATATGACAATCCAGATTTAAACTATTTATTCCCCATCCCATCCCCCATGTTCCACCAGCACAAGACAAGACATGCTTGAAGGCTAGTGCATCTAGCATAGCCTGGCAGACAACGGAGGAACCTGTCCATCCTACGGCCTCTGAAACCCAGGACACCTGGTTAAAAATTCCCACAGGGGGCACCTGGGTAGCTCAGTCGGTTAAGCATCTGACTTTGGCTCAGGTCATGATCTCGCACTTCATGGGTTTGAGCCCCACGTCAGGCTCTGTGCTGACAGCTCAGAGCCTGGAGCCTGCTTCGGATTCTGTGTCTCCCCCTCCCTACCCGTTCCCCGCTCATGCTCGCTCGCTCTCTCTCAAAAATAAACGTGAAAAAAATTTGTTGTAAGTTTCCACGGGAGGTTATTCTACAAAAGAACTAAATTCTATAACCAGCCCAACTTTTTTTTTTTTTTAAAGAAATATAAAAACTTGTAAAATGCACTCCCATAGATCCT
Organism: Panthera uncia; assembly: GCF_023721935.1. NCBI lineage: Eukaryota > Metazoa > Chordata > Mammalia > Carnivora > Felidae > Panthera > Panthera uncia. The sequence continues at coordinate 60,628,946 of NC_064813.1, forward strand.
TGCTGAAAAAAACTACTAAAACAAGAAGGAAAATGAGCTGACAAAGAGTGGGAGACAAAAAGCAACATAAGCAACAACAGAAAATCGGTGTGACGTAAGAATGTACTGAAAGGGTAAACTTCCATTAACTTACTAATTCATGGATTTTTTTTAGTATAATTTATTGTCAAGATAGCTAACATACAGTGTATCCAGTGTGTTCTTGGCTTCGGGAGTAGATCCCATGATTCATCACTTACATACAACACCCTGTGCTCATCCCAACAAGTGCCCTCCTCAATGCCCATCTCCCATTTTCCCCTCCCCCACCGCCTCCCCCTATCAACCCTCAGTTTGTTCTCTATATTTCAGAGTCTCTTATGGTTTGACTCCTTCTCAGTTTGTAACTTTTTTTTCCCTTCCCTTCCCCCGTAGTCTTCTGTTAAATTTCTCAAATTCCACACATGAGTGAGAACATATGGTATCTGTCTTTCTCTGCCTGACTTATTTCACGTAGCATCACACTCTCCAGTTCCATCCACGTTGCTACAAATGGCCAGATTTCATTCTTTCTCATTGCCACGTAGTACTCCATTGTGTATATAAACCACAATTTCTTTATCCATTCATCAGTCAATGGACATTTGGGCTCTTTCCATAATTTGGCTATTGTTCATAGCTCTACTATTAACATGGGGGTACAAGTGTCCCTATGCATCAGCACTCCTGTATCCTTTGGATAAATTCCTAGTAGTGCTATTGCTGGGTTGTAGGGTAGTTCTATTTTTAATTTTTTGAGGAACCTCCACACTGTTTTCCAGAGTGGCTGCACCAGTCTGCATTCCCACCAACAGTGCAAGAGGGTTCCCATTTCTCCACATCCTCACCAAAATCTGTTGTTGCCTGAGTCGTTAATTTTAGCCACTCTGGCTGGTGTCAGGTGGTATCTCAATGTACTTTGATTTGTATTTCCCTGATGATGAGCGATGTTGAGCATCTTTTCATGTTTTTTTTTTTTCCTTTAGCTGGAAAATACCAACAGGTGAGAAGGAAGAATGATACCCAAGTAAGGTTTTTGTTTTATTTTGAGGGAGGATAGAGACAATGAGTAATGTTGAGACTGTTAAAATTAATTGACTGTGTATTAAAAATCTATGAGTGGCCATTAAATAATAAAATGTATAATTATCAAATGAGCAAAGCATAATAAAAGGAATAAAGAAACTGTCTCAAATAGAAGGTTAGAAAAAAGGAAAGTGTCAATGCAAAATAAGATTGTAAAAACACATTCAAATATATTATTGATCAAATGGAAAAAAACTATACTTACCAATTATTAAGGGACATAAGTTATCAGATTTGAAACATAAAGAGATATGCTATTTAATTTAAAATAAAGTAATAAAGACCCAGAAATGGCGAACAAAGGCAAGTAGTAACCAAAACAAAGGTGAGATAGAAATGTTAATATCAAACAATACAGATTTTAGAGCAAAATTAATTGGGAGAGACAGTGACAGATTTATAAACAGATTTTTTTTTTTAATTAAGAGGTATAGCGCTAATGATCTGGTGGGCATTTAACAATATAGTTGCATAACATACAAAGCAAATACTATCTTAGTCACTGGAAGAAATTGAAAAATCCATGTTCAATTGGGAAGTATTAAAATATCTCCATCAGGAACTGATAAAGAGACATAATGAGTAAGCATGGAGAAGGTTTGAATAAAAGGGATAATTATAAGAAAGATGTGTAGAACCTTGTACATCCAATAAAAAGAGCACATATATTTTTCTAAGCATATGAGGAATATTTACTAAAACTTGACCTATAGGCAACAGATTTTAACAGAATTAAAAAAAATCAAAGACCATATTATCTCAACTGCCATGTAATCAAAGTCCATAATAAAAAATTTTACATTAAAAATTGTACTTTTAGAAAGTAAAATGCAGTAGGGGGCACCTGGGTGGCTCAGTCGGTTGAGCATCTGACTCTTAATTTTGGCTCAGGCTATGATCTCACAGTCGTGAGATTGAGCCCTGTGTCAGGCTCTTTGCTGAGCAAGGAGCCTGCTTGGGATTCTCTCTCTCCCTCTCTCTGTACCCCTCCTTCAAACTCTCTCTTTCTCTCTCAAAATAAATAAATTTTTTGAAAAAAAGAAAAAAGAAAGAAAGTAGAATACAATAACTAAGAACCCACACTTTTTTTTTTTAGTAATCCTGGTTAAAATGATAGTACATTTAAAAATATAAAATACTTGAACTAAATAATATATCAACATTGCATAGTGCAACTAAAATAATATTAAAGATCAGACAATTTATGCCTTTGAGTAGAAAAAAAAAACTGAGTACAATCTAGCCAAGTGTTTAAATTATAAACTAATTTTTAAAACGTACACGATAGGGGTGCCCAGGTGGTCGGTCAAGCATCTGACTCCTGATTTCAGCTCAGGTCACGATCTTGAAGTTCGTGAGTTCAAGCCCTGCGTTAGGCTCTGTGCTGACAGTGCAGAGCCTGCTTGGGATTTTCTCTCTCCCCTCGCTCTCTGCCCCTACCCCACTCGCATGCTCTCTCTCTCTCTCAAAATAAATAAACTTAAGAAAATAAATAAAACATACTCAATAGAACAAACATTTTAAAAAATACAAGATAGGAAACAATAAAGATACAAACACCGAGTAATAAAATAGGAAACAAAAGACATAACAAAAACATAACAAAAATTAGTTGTTTGAAGGGCTAACAGATAGAATAAACTTCTGGAAATACAGGAAGAGAGGAAAAACAAAGAAACAAAGAATACCAGGGTGGAGAGGCATAAAAACACAAAGTAGGGATTTTCTAAAAATTAAGACGTGGTACAAATAAACTTGGACACCTAGATGAAATGGACAATTTTCCAGAAAAATGCAAATTGCCAAAATTGACCCAAGAAGAAATAGAAGACTAAATTAAATTTGTTGCTGTTAGTAAAACTAAAATGGCAACGTAAAATATACTCTTTCAAAAAACCCGAAGTCCAAGTAGCTCTTCAAGTTTTATTTACTACATTTTTACAGAACAGATGTGGACCTCTATCTTTGTATTTATTTTTCTCTGTCTCCTGTGCTAAGAATGGCGTATTAGTCTCTGATGATTAAGGTGTTTCTATCAAACAGAAGGGTGGTTGCTGAGTTTGTTATTTGGTATAAAGAATCTATAATTTTAGCATTCCCATCATGAATTGTGGCTGTTAAGCCTTAAAATGTATTTTCCATTGCCACGTTTGACACTTTTTGGCTTGAATTCTTTGTATTAGGTCAGAACCACTTCTCCTTCTTTCCTGTTTTCGTACCTCCCTTTAGGCCTTGGTCCTTCTCTTTGTTCTTAACTTTTCTCAATAACTTTGTGTGTTCCTCGACTACAGAATATAGTTGGGTTTTACTTTGTAAGTCTAATGAGAACTTTCCTTTTAATAGGAGATTGACACCCACTCACATTTACTGACACAACTTAAATTTTTGGTCTTAACTCTGTCACGATATTGTATGATGATGTGTGTTTTGTAGCATTTTCTATTTTTCGTTCTCTGTGAAATGTCTATTGTCTGCTCTTTGATCTATCATCTTTCTTTTCATTTTGGTATGTAGAAGGCTTTGCATTTTTGTCCTAATGGTTACCTTTGTATGTGTACTGTTCTTGGTGCTTTCATTCCGTTTCTTTATTTCACCTGTTCCTATTTCGCTTACCAGATTTTGTGGGGATCCTTTACCACTGACCCGTTGCCTAGCCAACAGTCAGTGACCCAATTCTACTTTTCTCTTTCGTCTCCTTTCTCCCATTTCCAGTTCCATCATTTGTATAAAGAAGTTTTGCACAGCAATATGGAAAAGCCAATTGGCGAAAGAACGGATTGTTTTAAAACCGAGAATAAACTACAGGAAGGAGACAAGTGTTGCAGCCACAAGTATGAACAGAAGCTCAAATCCACTAGGCATTAGAAAGGTACAAATTAGAATGGTACGGGGTTTTTGTTTGTTTTTTGGTTTTGCCTAGCCAAAAAAAAGGGGGGGGGGCAAAAAACTAAAGCCTGGCAAATGTCGTATATTGGGGAAAGTGAGAGGAAAATGATGCTTCCGTGCATTCCCTGCTGGGGGTCCAAATTGGTCTGGCCGCGTTATAGTTTTGTAGTAGAACATCTACCAATTACACTTTGTAGAATACATTGTAGAGCGACTCCTCCAGGAGACATAGTCAGGAATATTAATTGAAGTCCTTTTGCCAGAAGCAAACACTTGGAAATGACCCAAGTGTTCAATAGTAGGTCTGCAGAGAAATGCAACTACGTACGCATATAATAAATTCTCTCCAGCAATTGTAAGAGATAAACTGGAGGTAGAACGTGAGCTCCTACTTGCTGTGTTAGTATTGATGCTCTTTAACCCTCAACAACTTCACCTTCATTTAAAAGATCAGAGTGGGGGCACCTGGGGGGCTCAGTCGGTTGAGCGTCCGACTTCATCTAGGGTCACGATCTCTCAGTCCGTGGGGTGGAGGTCCACGTCAGGCTCTGGGCCGACGGCCCGGAGCCTGGAGCCTGCTTCCGATTCTGTGTCTCCCTCTCTCTCTGCCCCTCCCCCGCTCATGCTCTGTCTCTCTGTCAAAAATTAACAAACATTAAAAAAAATAAAAAAAAATAACAACCTGTTGACAGGGCATACTTCTGGGTGGCAGATTTACAAATTGAACCAGTATATCAATTAAAAAATTCGAAAGAAAGAAATCAAACAGCTATTACGGGCGCTCTTAGCTGCCCTTAGGGAGAAACTCAGAAGCCAGAAGAGGTGGATCAGTGGGTGGATGTCTGTTGACCGTCCACAGGAGCCCAGAGGTTTCCAGATCAGAGATCCTCCCCACCAAGCACCATCATGGGTTACAAAAGGCATCTCGGGACACGTGGGTGGCTCAGTCAGGGAAGCATCGGACTTCAGTTCAGGTCATGATGTCACAGTTCGTGAGTTCAAGCCCCCACATCAGGCTCTGCGTTGTAAGAACAGAGCCCGCTTCAGATCCTCTGGCTCCCTCTCTTCTCTGCCTCTCCCCTCCCCTGCACACTCTCTGTCTCTCAAAAATAAATAAATGTTTTTTAAAAATTAAAAAAAAAGGCACCTCAATAAATGTGTTATCAATAATAGTTACACAGGAGCACCTGGGTGGCTCAAACTGTTGAGCGTCAGACTCTTGATTTCGGCTCAAGTCAGGATCCCGGGGTCACGGAATCCTGCCCTGAAGAGGGCTCTGTGCTGAGCGTGGAGTCTGCTTAAGATGCTCTCTCTCTCTCTCTCTCTCTCTCTCTCTCTCTCTCTCTCTTTTTCCCTCCACCCCTCTCCTTCATTCACCCACTCTCTTTCGAAAATAAAAAAAAAGATGCATCTCTAAAAAATGATAATCATAATAGTTCAATAGCCAGATGCATGATTTAGTTAAGAAAATGAATCACGGCGGTTCTGTGGGGTAGGCGGGAAAACTTGCCATTATCCCCACTACTTCCGGTTCCGTAGCTAATTCCTCCCTCTGTAGTACCTAGCGCTTTGCAGTCTGTACTCTGTGGCATCCTGCAAAACACACGGATACTTTTTGGAGTTGTTCTCTGAATTCTATTCCCTGCTTCTTTAGTAACCACTCCTAACCACCCCTTTCAGCCTTTTACAAAGACATCGAAACCACTCCGAATGTGACTCCCTGTTTCCCTTTCCCTGTGGTATTATATAGCTTTATATATTTTTCATGCATTTACTATCATTTTCAGGGATGTTCAGGAGGGAGAAGAGAAAAACATTGTTTTATTTGTTTTACAAGGAACTCCAAACTTATTTCACATGAGTGTAATGGTTAATTTACACAGGGTCACAGGGCACCCAGATATTTGAGGAAACGTGATTCTAGGTGTCTCTGCAGGGTGGTTTCAGAAGAGATTAACATCTGTTTTTTGTTTTTTTAATTTTTTTAATCTTTATTTTTGAGAGAGAGACAGCACGTGAGCAAGGGAGGAGCAGAGAGAGGGAGACACAGCATTGGAAGCAAGCTCCAGGCTCTGAGCTGGCAGCACAGAGCCCGACGCGGGGCTCAAACCCATGAACCATGAGATCATGACCTGAGCCGAAGTCGGATGCTTAACCGACTGAGCCACCCAGTCGCCCCCGGAAGAGATTAACATTTGAACCAGCCAACCCGTTTGGCCTCCCCAGTGTGGGTGGGTCTCATCCAATCCACTGAAGGCCTGAGTAGAACAAAATAAACCCTAAGGACACGAGAATTCATTCTCTCTGCCTATCTTCGCTGGGCCCTGGGTCTTCTCCACGTCTTCAGATTTGGACTCAGACTGGAAGTCTACCACAGGTTCTCCTTCTCAGGCCTTTGCACTAGGACTGTATGTCACTGGGTCTCCTGGGCCTAAAGCTTGAGGACGGCAGGTCTTGGGACGTCTCAGCCTTCGTAATCACATAAGCCAATTCCTTGCAATAACATACGTGTATATTTATATATGTGTATATATGGCCATGTTTCTCTGCAGAACCCTGACTAATACAATGAGCAGGCTCAGTTGCACGCGCTCAGGCTATGCCGTCCTTACGGAGTTTTAGAAACAAAAAGGGACTGGCTTCTTATTTATTTCTATTGCATTTTGCATCTTTTTGTGTTTTGGGTTCCAGCCCACCTTTTAGTATGACTGAGATGGTTTTGATTCTTGAATAGCCCACCCGTTCGTCACATGAGTTCCCGATCGGCCAGAAACCTGCTTTGATCTTCAGCCCTGGCTAAGACATCACCCTCCATTGCTCTACATCGCTTGTTTTTCGTATTATGCTCTCCTCGAGGATCCTTAAATAGCAAGCGGTAACTTAAGCTCTTGCCCCAAGGAGTCTCCTCTGCTAGTCTAGATACTCCCAACCTGAGACTCAAGGTCAACAACACTGTTCATAATCTCTAGGAACACTGCGTTCCATCGCGCAGATGAGTTGACCTGCAGGTGTCTGCGCCGCCAGGAAATGGCAGAATCTGGACAGTTGCATTTAGCGGAAGCAATAGCTGTAAATGTCGACATGCCTGATGTTGTGCTAAGTGCTGGGGTTACAAAGGGGAAGGTGACAGGGTTCCTTGCTAATAAAATATATGGTGTAGAGCTGTGGTCCTCAAGCCTTTTTGATTACAAAGTATAGTCAGAAACACAGCTTATCTAACGACCTTGTTCATACACCCACATTGATAATTAAAGCAAAAATTTCAAGAAACAACGTTTAAGTTTCTTCATGCAATGTACTTGCATATGTGTCTGTTATAATCTATTTATTTAATTTAGAACGTTAGATCACAATACGCTTATATTGATTTTACAAGCCAACAACGGGCCTTGACCAACAGTGTAAAACAAATGATTTCAGACAACAGGGAACACTGTGAGAATCATCTTGAGCTCTAAATGTAGAGCTTTTCTTCCAGATGCTAATGGTGCTGTTTATTTTTAGCTTGGACGCCTGCCCACCCCTCAGGGCATTGTGTTCATTTATCAACCCCCTGGGTCCTGACAGGACGAAACACAAGTAAGGTAACTTTTGGTGGAAATAATCCTGGAGTGAAAGGAGGCAGGGAAAGGTTGAAGGGCAAGGGAAGGCAGCCGGGCTCGGGACAGGTAGTGGGGGCTGGGTCCACGGAATTACCTGAAGACGTTATCAAAGTAAAGAACAATCAGAAGACCAACTACAGAATCAGGGGGACTTGGGGGTAACAGCTGGCGGATAGAACGGCGTGGGGTGTTTTATCTCTTATGTCACTAAGCTCGAGGCTCATTTTCTCCCCCACATCTTGTCTGGCTGCCCTTGAGAGCTTGCACATTTTGGCCGTTCCTCCATGGCTCGCTTACGTTGCATTGATGTGATGTTTTGGGGTCTCGAGAGCAGGGGGGTGCCTTTCTTTGAACCCCTAGCATCCCGCTAAGCGCCTGGCAGCCTGACACACGGAGATACTCAGGACGCGTCCCCTGGGCTTTTCGAAGTCTCGCCTTCTGCACCGTGACTCGGAGTTGGGCGAACTGCTCTCCAGGGCCCTTGCAGTCCGAACAGGCTATGATTTGGGCAGATCTGGGGTGGCCCCTGGCACTCTGCTCCGCGGTGGGCTCACATTCACGACGTGTTAAAACCTGAATGACCAGTGCACCGGGGAGGCCCCTGCTGGAGCAGCCGGAGGCTAATGCTGCAGAGACGGGATTCCAGCCTCCTCCTCCAACGGCTGTGCCCCAGCCAGCGATTTCCTCTGAGGTCTGGATTGGTCCAGGGAGCAGCAGAGGGCTGGCAAAGAGCCTCTATATATTCCTCGGAGGGAAAGGCAGTCCCAGACAGTTAAGGAGTTCTCAAAGACTCGCTCTGCTGTGCAGAATCGCGTGTTCAAAACCGAGACGCTGAGCCGCTTGCCACAATGTGCAAAGGACTCGCGGCTTTGCCCCATTCGTGCCTGGAAAGGTGAGAACCAAGTTATTTTGGCTTAAGAGATGGAGATACGGAGAATCTTTGCGCAGGGGTGGATATCCAGAGGCGATAGAGAGTTGTTGTTTGTGCAGAAACAGGTGTGGGATTACAGATTTGGGCTCGCCTGCTCTCTGCTAACAGCACAGAGGCTTGTAAGATCTGAGCAATAGGAGACAGATAGAGGCACCATGGGGTATTTCGTGCATCATTTAAGATCTCGAACTTCATTTCCTCCAAGGAGATGCCTCGTCCATAGGGTGCTTGCTCAGAGTCAGAAGTGTATGGTTAAGAGCAAGAAATACAATATCGAATCGCCTGTGTTTGAATCCCGGTCCTACTGTTTTGTGGGGTCGGGCAGTTTATTTACTCTCCGTATCTCAGCTTCCTTCTCTGAAATGGAGATGCCAGTAACCTACCTCGGGGGCTGCTTATGAGGATTGAATGAGTTACTGTATATTAAACCCTCAGCCCACTCCCTGGCACCTAGGAGAACTGTGTAAATGTTAACCTTCATTGATTAATGTGCGTGGACTGAGAGAGAGGCAGGTTTGCCAGGAGGAAGAGGGGATTTCTCATTGTGCTGTGTATCTTGATCCCACTGGATAAAATTAGCCGGAATCCTGGCGAGAAGAAGGCGGTTGGGACACAGAGGTTATTTATTAGCTAGCCTTCCTTTTTAGATAAATGGGAAAATACCTTTGAGGTTCTCTGGTTATCCTTAAGGTAGACAATATTCTGGAGGGAACCCTAAGCATCTGGGCCAAGTAAATAGAAGAAAACAAATATCGGACTTGTTAGAAAAGTTAACCCAACAACCCTACCTGACGCACAGAAGTAGGGATATGTATTTTCCTCTTATTTCTTAAGCATGGATTTGATCACATTTGGTGCGAGGCTTCATTATTTAAAGGAAATAAAGTGATCTGTGTGCAACTTAACTCCATCTCTAAAGGCTCTGGCAGTGTTTGCCTAAGAAGGTTGTGTTCCATGGGCTATTTATGATTTCTCTCGTCTCTTACAAGGTCAGGTCTGACCCCTATTACTGTTTTATATCTGATTCATGATCAACCTTAATATTGAATCCCTTTTTGTATCTTTGAGTGCACAGTGACATCCTATGCTCCAGGATATAACTAATGTGCACGTGGGATACTTGAGGGTGGCCAAGGAGCAAGCATGTTTTCCTGGATTGCCTGAACCTTTTCATTCACTGGCATGTGGTAGAATCTTCGAATTGTGTCCTACTCATTCTTGTTTTTTGTGGTCCATTTCCATTGCAAATAGAGTCTGATTTCCAAGGACAATGCTGAGAGGAGTTTTTAGAGGAATGGGATTGTGCAACTGTTAGCACACGTTCGTGGAAAGAGTCTGAGACTATTGGGGCACCTGGGTGGCTCAGTCGGTTAAGTGTCCGACTTCAGCTCAGGTCACGATCTTGCGGTCCATGGGTTCGAGCCCCGCGTCGGGCTCTGCGCTGACAGCTCAGAGCCTGGAGCCTGTTTCCGATTCTGTGTGTATCTCTCTCTCTCTGACCCTCCCCTGTCTCTCTCTCTCTCTCTCTCTCTCTCAAAAAAAAAAAAATGTCCAAAAAAAAAAAAAAAAAAAGAGAGAGAGAGAGCCTGAGACTATCTATTCTAAGGGAAGCTTGTTGCTTGAATGAATGCATCCAAACCCATCATCTTTGCTCTCCTCTCTGTCTCTCACCTCCTTCTTCACCGGATGCCCACCCCCCCCCCCCCCTTCTCCCCACATTACAAGAGGAATGTGGGTAGGTCTCAATGCTTAGATAAAGATATCTGAAGACTCATACATAAGAAATTAGGACAACATACATGCATACAAGACTAATCTGTTTATAACACAAAGCTCTGCTGAAGAGTGAAATTGCACCTTTCAGTTGCTTTGGAAATAAAATTCAGTTTACCAAAACCAGATTAGCGTGTTGTGATTTATCCTGGCGGAAAGAGGACCGGTGAAGGAGTTAGGAGCAGATTCAGTCTTGTCATTATCTACATTTGCACCCATGAGCAAGTTCTTTCACTGCCCCGGGATTCTATCTTCTTATTGAATCAAGGAGACTTGGATTTGCCATTCTCTAACATCCTTTTCCATTCTAACATAGTTTCAATATGTTCAAAGCACAGTTGAATTCTGTGGCTAGCAAGAGATGCAATTAAAGGGAAATTTATCAAATTGATTTCTCTCTAAACATTTGGGAGCCGAAAAGACTCAATTAATGAAAAATCATCAAGAACCGAACCCTGTGCTGAAATCATGGCTGTGGCAGAAACAACCTGCTCATAAGAAAGCAAACTTTACTTCGTGTACCGGGAGATTTAATCCCAGAACATATTTCTTTTTTCAACATGGAGGGAAGCATTAAACCAGAGTCAACTTTTACATAATGATAGAAGCTATTCTTTCTTTCTTTAGATCTTTAAGATCACTGCTTATTAAAACTCAAAGTTGACCTCACGTATTTTTATATATTTAACGAGACCAGTGGGGCGCCTGGGTGGCTCAGTAGGTTAAGCGTCCGACTTCGGCTCAGGTCATGATCTCACAGCTCGTGAGTTTGAGCCCCGCATCAGGCTCCATGCTGGCCATGCACACGTTGTTTCTGTCTCTCCCTCCCCGTCCCCTGCTCCCACTCTCTTTCTCTGTCAAAATAAATAAACTTAAAAAAAATTAAAAAAATAAATATGGCTCTTTGGAAGAAGACAAAAATATTCTAAAATGAAAAGTGTTATGATGATTCCCAAAAAGTTGTTAGTGTAATATAAGCAGCCGGTGTGATTATTATAATCGTTCTCCCTCGTTCTCCCTCAGTGCTGACTAGTCCTGTCACCACGTTCACGGTTCACACCAACCCAAGAGGGGAGGAAACAAATAATGAAGACTTGGCTTCTGACAGAGAGTTTTCCCTGGGATATTAATGAAGTGTCATGAACTCCTTACCTCTGCCAGCGTCTGCTGTAGATCTGATTTCTTTTTTTTTTTCTTTTTGTCTTTTTTTAATGTTTATATTTGAGAGAGAGACAGAGAGACTGAGAGACTGAGTGCAGGCAGGGGAGGGGCAGAGAGAGAGAGGGAGACACAGAATCCAAAGCAGGCACTAGGCTCCGAGCCATCAGCACAGAGGCCGATGCGGGGCTCAAACTCACGAAACGGGAGATCATGACCCGAGCTGAAGTCAGACGCTTGACCAACTGAGCCACCTGGGCGCCCCTGATTTCTGTTTAAGGTGGTGAAAATATTTTCAATCCACAGTTCACAGGGAAGCTTCTGGTCATCTCCAGTTTGTGGGAATTTCAGGAGCTGTGCAGGGTTAATAACAAAGGTGATATTTTGGTACTTTTTGTTTATATTTATTTTTACTACACATTCCACTTTTTCCTCCTCTTTGATTTATATGGGTCTAGGTGTGGATAATTTAGAATAGAAAGGCATCTAATAAGCAGGGCCATTAATCAACTAATCTTTTAAGGTTGTTAAGCCATGTGGAAACACCTTGCTGAGTGGGCCAAGGCTCCTGGGTCTGCAGGATTAAGTAAACCCAGCTTTTTCAAAGGCATAAATACACCCTTGGGCCAACGGTGGAAAGAACACTGTAGCAGTGAAATTGAACAAGGCATAGCTCAGTCAGAACCAGTAAGAGATCACCAAAGAAGCCTACAGAGATAGGAGTGGAGCCTCCAGTTAACGTTAGGATCATGCTTTCTGCAAATAAGTATGAATTTGAACCCTGTTGTAGCTCATCGTCTTGTGATATAATCGCCAATATCAATCGCCAATTGAAACACTATAATGTTAAGGAAGTAAATGAACTAAATTGTTCATAAATTTCAATAAACTAAATAGTTCAATAAAGTTGAGGGGTGAGGAATCACTAAGAATAACTGTTTTGGTTCTTATTGATGCCACAGTATTGATCAGTTCTCAGGATTGCCTTTCAAACCTCCATACTTGCCTTAGGCGTAAGGACACAGGACCCAGACCCTGCTCTCAAGGAAACTGCAGCCCAGTTAGGGAAAGAAACAAGAAAGCGTATGGAAATTAGCTGAGATCTACTATGAAGGAGTAACTGCACGGAGTTTCCCTGACCACCAAAAGCTCTCTGAGCACCCCCCCCCCCCTCCCCCCCAACCCCACAACAGCTTTCGGTGGTCAGGGAAAATTTGCAGGAAGTTGCCAGAAATGATACTTAGGCCAGGCTCATGAACTGAGTCTCCGGAAGGAGTTAGCCAGGCCTATATGGGAAGAGCCCAGAGGAAGAAGGTGTTCCAAGGCCATCTGCGGAACCTACCTGGGCCAAGTCAAGGAGGGGAGAGGGCCCAGGGAGTGTGACTGCTGTTCGGACTCCTTTGTACTCTTGGTGTTATCCCCCTGAGACAAGCACAGAGGGAACTTTGAATTTCTAATCAGTTACCCTCCTGTGCAGCATGTCCTTTTTTACTGTCTCCTGGGGACCTGTCAATTTCCCATCCCCTCCTGTCTGTGAAGATTGAAGAGATCTGCTCAGAGGAAAGATATCCCCACCACTTTGCCTAAAGAGTTTATTTACTAAAAAAGACAATCTGCCCTTGGCATATAGTAGGTACTTAATAAATATTTTTGTCTAGAGAACGCATGAATAAATTTACAAGTGGAGACAGACTTGCTCCCAGGGTGGCCTGGTGTTTCCTCTTCTTCCAAAGGGATCGGGAAGAACAACAGTGATATTCGGGGGCTTCCAGGGGACAGAGTGTGCATGTTCCAAAACAAAGAGGGATTTCCAGGATGGCAGGGAGCGGGAGGGGAGGAGTAGGAGAGGGAGGAGGGTGGGGAGGAGACTCCCTCCAGCATTTCTGCAACTTCCATAGGAAAACTGTGTTAAAGAGGTGAGTGTTCTTGTTTCTAGTGAGGGTAGGTGCAGCTGTTGGTGAAGCTTCTAACATCCTATAACTTCAGCTCTTTCTCGAGCAGTTACTACGCCAGCTTTTCTGATGAAAAGCTTCCTTCCCTAAAGGAGGCACCTCTTCCTCGTCTTTCGGTCAGCCTGGCCTATGTTGAAACACCAGACATCAACTCAAAACACACTTGGATCCCAGAACCTTCAGTGTGGAAAGATCCTTGAAAGGTCATCTAATTTTTCCGGGGCACCTGGGTGGCTCGGCTGGTTAAGCATTCAACATCAGCTCAGGTCATGATCTCACAGTTTGTGGGTTCGAGCTCCGCGTTGGGCTCTGTGCTGACAGCTCGGAGCCTGGAGCCTGCTTCGGATTCTGCGTCTCCCTGTCTCTCTGCCCCTCTCCTGCTCGTGCTCTGTCTCTCTTTCTTAAAAGTAAACAAACATTAACAAATTTTTAAAAATTATCTAGTTTTTCCTTCTTTCGCAAACACCACCCACTGTTATGGGATAGCTGATATCTAGGGATGGGGTTAATGTTTCTGCGGCTCTCTGTTCATGGCTTTTGTCTGTCCTGCTGGCCAGAAAGCAAAGGAACTAAACTTTAATTAGTTCCGTCAGAATCAATCCTTAGTAACAGGAACCAGACTCTGGCTGGAGGCCAGAAGATAGCAGGTTCCTATCTCTTTCTTTAAAGTTCCAATCAGTTCGCAGATAACATTGAGCCTGCACTGTATTTTAAAGGCTGAGTCACCCAGAGGATAAAGACAGTGAAAGCCTGTTTTTGACTGCCTGAGATTACACATTTTAGGAATGCTGAAAAAAAAACCAGAGTCAAGTAAACCCAGAGAAGGACACAAGCTCACAGTCTGTTCCCTGCCTCCTCATTAGTGGTGAGGTGGAGTAAAATGAACACCGCGCTCGTAACTCTACCTCTGTTATTTCCTAGCTGTGTGAACCCGAGAAAGTCGCTAAACCTCTCCGAGCTTCATTTCCTCATCTGTAAATGAGGATACTTTCCTTGTTGGGGAAAGATGCTATAACCCCTATGAAAGACGTCATTGCCTTCCATCCTTCTTTCCCTCTTCGTGGGTGATCAGGAGTTAAGTCTCAATTATGGGCCAAGGCTTTTGACAAAACTTACTGACTTTCATCCTTCCTCATCATAATCTCACCTCTTTTTTGTTTTAATAGTAAAGACAAATTTGTCAGCTAGTACGGTATTTTTACCATTTCATCTACAATTCCTTCAGCAGGTGTCTCCTTTAAGAACAGACCGAGTCTCCACAGAACATTAAAAGACATTAAAAACCAGGACCATACTTAAACATGAACAACTCTTGAATATTTGTAAATATCCAGGAAGCATCCAAATATCCTCAAGGGTCTTTTTGCAGTTGGGTTGTGTGAATCGGGATCAAACAAAGATCATACTTTTGTATCGCTATTACTGAATTATATTAGGTGGATAAGCACTAGCAATGGATCTAGTGTTCTTTCTACAATTAACCAGGCTCAGTTATGTAAAAGCACTTCTCACAGAAGCACCTAGAGACTGAGAGGCCAGCGCTTTTATCTGGTGGAGAGACATTAGCAATTGTTGGGGGAGCTGGTGGGGATTAATGTTTTATTTTTGAGAGAGAGAGCGAGAGCGCGAGCATGAGCAGGGGAGGGGCAGAGAGAAGGGAGGGACAGAGGATCCAAAATGGGATCCGCGCTAAAGGCAGTGAGCCCGATGTGGGGCTGGAACTCACAAACCATGAGATCGTGTCCTGAGCTGAAGTCCGACGTCAACCGACTGAGCCACCGAGGCGCCCCAGAAATCTTATTTTGAAGCGATCTGACAGAGCAGGTGTGGCGAGGTGGGGTGCACGGTTCACAAACAACGTTGACGTGAGGGGTTTGTGTCCGGCGCCCTTTCGCCCACCCTTTCTGTCCCTTCACGGACTGCAGAAACCTTGTCACAGAGCCTGCCGGGCTCAGATCACGTTAACTAAGTGCCTACTGCACGCAGCTCAACATGCCAAGACCTGGAAGCTAGATCCTTTTTCTACTCTTTTACTTGTCAGTTGCGGGGGGTGGGGGGCGGGGTGAGGAGCCCTCTCCCCCATGGTTTGCTCCAGTAGCTCACGTGCAGTTGCCCCAAGATGGAACAGATACCCCTAAATCTCCCCCCAGGCACGGATGACACATAAACCCCAGGCTCACACGTTGGGATGGATTGAGAGACCCTTACCTCACTCCTTAGTCATAGGAGTCATAGGAATAGGCTTCCTGTCTTTTACTTCTCTTTTTCTTGCAATTATTTGTGGAACACAAGAATTTTTAGATGCACGTGCAAAAGGCTCTACACCTCACGGAGAGGGTACTGGGTGGGGAATACAGGGGTCCTGAGCTGTAACCTTCACTTCTAATAAGTAGCAGAGGGGGAGTTATGAGTCAGGTGCCTCTTGGAATGGTGATGAGGCAATTAACATGACCCTCTTCCTTTCTTCCAGCTTTATCACTTTGTTGTGCTTAATTTGGACACCATGTATTTTGAGGAAAGAGTGTACTTTTATTCTAATTTTGCATCTCCTCCCAAGTCCTGCAGGAAGGCCAGGGAAGTAACTTCGGGATGTAGCTTGAAAGCAGCAATCAATTAAAATGTGCAGTTTTCTTCCACCCACTTTGGATCTCAATGGACTAAATTAAGAACCCCATATTTCTTAAAAATACGCGTGACACATCCAGAATAAACTTTCGGTTTGTGAAAAATCTGTATTTATGTGCAGTGGAATGTGATTCTTTTATTTTGGTGAATTCCATGAAAGGAAAAGATGGTTTCAGTCTCTTGTCAGATCCAGGGGTAATGTAGGTTCAAAGGTCATGGATTCTAACAGTCTGTGATTTCGGTACTAACCTAAGGAGTGTAAGCTCCCGGAGGGCAGGGAGGGGAATGTGATATGAAGTCACAGAGCCACCTGGCCTTGGGGGTGTGGTTCCGTCAATTGCTTTCACACAGTGCCATGTTTTTCTCCAGTCAGTGGAAAGAGTGGCCCTACCCATGTCCTTCCAAATGCCACCCAGAGTAAGACTCACCCTTCGCCTTAACAGTGAAATAGTTTCTATCCTTGAGGCTAGCACGAGAAGGGTTGAATCGGGATTTCTAGGCCTTTATATCTGTAACCAGTTCTCATCTACCAGCTGAGTAGATCCTGGAGTCCTCACAGTTCTTGGGGACTGCTTTGGACCCCAAGAATCCACGCCAGGCATACAGTGCACGATGGCTGCAATTTCTGCCTCCACGAGGACATACAGCTTGCCTCTACCCCAGGCATTAGAAATTGGGTCTTTCCTGGAAAATCTGAAGGTGCAGTCAGCCTAATCATAGGATGCCTGTGTCGTCAGCACAGCTGATGCACATGGGACTGGGTTTATTGGCTCTGACCAGAGGGCTCCTGGAAAGCTCGGACAGGCTGTTTCTTTGCAAAGCATTCTATCCAGTTCCCAGGTCAGGATAAAAGAACTTGGCCTGACATTCTTTTTTTTCTCCTTCAACAAGGAAATAGTGCAGGGTTGAAAGGATTCAGCCAAGCAGTCTCTAAATGCTTTGGGCAGTCAATATCTGATCATCCCAATGGCTCCCTGAATAGTAAAAGAGGCCAAGGCCATCGGTCTATATTCTACCCGCTCTTCTCTCTTCTATTGGACTGCTTCCCGGGACACTTCTCAAACAACACCTAGCCCGTCTGGACAGAATCTCACTCAGATCCTCAGACTCTGCCTTCCAGAAAGATGTTGGAACCACCACACTCAAATCAGATGAGGAGACGCAGCATGAAGTAAAATACTTGAAAAATGTAAAGTGCTCTCTCCTCTGTAAGTGCTTATTATTGGCAGCAAAGTGGAGCTGTTTTGGTCAAGCTGCTACTTTTTGACATCTTCTTGTGCAGAACATCTGTTTTGGGAGGAGGCCCTTGTCTGTGGGGATTCGGGAAGGTTGGAAAGGATCAAGATGTTCCACTAACAAAGTCATTTGTTGTGTTTGGCAACATATTTGAAGTGACAGTTAACAAGAGATACCTGAGTCAAGACTGTGGGACTGAATAACATATGCACTTTGGGACCAGGTCAACAGTGCAGGTCACACTGAAGACTTTCTCCAAAGAGCCCACCGTCTAAGACCTGGTGCTGGTGCTTTCGGAATGACAAGCTTCCAGAGGCTTAGACTTCGTTTCCCATCCCCCTAATCTAAAAACACGTATGTCAACTTGAACATGCACATTTATACATGTGTACCTGTGCGTGCGCGCGCACACACACACACACACACACCCCTCTGATATTTTGTACAACTTGGCAAAAAGACGGATTGTTTGTTGAAATCAGAGATCCACGCAGACAAATCGAAAGCAAAGCTGTTCGCCGAGATGGGTGTAGATTGATGGGGATTTTTTCCTTTTCCAGCAAACATGCCTCCTACCTTCATAGTTAGCGTTTACACTTCCTCCTTTAGCTGGCAGTAGTGAAGGGAAAACCTCTGTAAGTTGGGATTTTCTCCAAATTCTCAACCGAGGGTTCGAAAGCCTTTAGATTTTTTTTTTTTTAATTGCCCCCTAACTTTTATTTTCCAGATTCACTGAGAATAGCTTAACCTTTGCCTCCCTTCCTGAGCCACACAGGGCCCTTCGTAATTAAGCCAGAATGAGTCCCAAAGGCTGGAAGGGTAGGGAGGGAAGGAATCCGTGACTTTCGTCGGCCACTCATAGAACACGTTTTATTAAATGCATACTGGCTTAAGAGCAAGAAAAAGGCAAGAATAGCAGAGACAACGGATGGTTATGACCGTCTAGAAATGAGTGCCTTGTACAATCTTCATTGCTCAGATGCACGCAGTAAAGCCAAGTGCCCAGAATTGATGAATTCTGCTCCTTGAGGGGAATGTGGTATGTTTTTCTCTCTCCTCTATTACCACCAACTCAGAATCAGAGACTGAGAATAGGAGCAGAGTCACAGACAAACCCCTTCTTTTATAGATGAGAAGACAGGTCCAGACCTTTTGACGACCTGTCCAAGGTCACAGAGCTGGTTGGAGTGGGAGCGAATTCAAGGTCTGCAGCTTGACTTTTCACCTTTGTTTTATCTGATGGACTTTAATTTATGAGTTTTGTACGCCTCCACTTTTAAAATACTTCTTCTTCCCTAGACACCATCCTTCAAAAGATTTTGGCTACCAAATAAACTGTCGTCTTTAAGAAAAAAAAAAAAACGTGTCTCCCCATTTCAACTTGCCAGTTGCATAGAGCTGCCAGCGAGAATGACCGAACAGGACAAGTCAGGCTTATCACATAGTGATTAAGGGCCCAGGGCCTGTAAGGAGATTGAGTTTGACTCCTACCATTGTCGTTGATCGGGTGATTTTGGACAAGCTTCTCTGTAACTCAGTTTTCTCATCTGTAAGGTGGCGATAATATCGATACTTCCTTCACGGGGTTGTTATAAGCGCTAGGCAAGGTTATGCATTAGATGCGTTGAGTCAGACCATTTAATTAGTGGACGTACACGTGCTTTGTCTTAGTGTGCGATTTTTCTTAGTCACCTTCACGTTGGGAAAGCTTTGCCGCCAAGTATCAGGATGGGGCTACAACAGAGAACCGCGAAGCATCCAAAGTTAAATGAGACAACTCCCCGTGCCAGTTCCCCTTCTCCGTCTGTGCCTCTTTCGTTGCATTGCAGAATGTTCTGGCATCTTCAGTGAACATTTCTCAGGCCATATCTCAAGGGTTTAACTAGATACTCGACCATTTAGAAGACACTGTCCTTCCCATCTACTTTCTGTGGCATGGCCCTAGCCCCTCTCTGGCCCTGCTTCCTCGGGTCTTTTGTCCCTTGTTGTGTTTTGTATCTGACGGTCTCCTATCAGCCGTGACTTGCATTTGCGATACCTGAAATGACAGGTGCATTTGTCTAAGATCCCTTGTGCCTTCTGTCTAGAGGAGGGTGCTCAGCCCAGGGGCGCCCGCTTTGCCTCTCGCTGGTGACCATCTGCTCGGTTCCTGGACCTTGTGTCTATCCTGATCCCAGATCTCTAACTTAGTCACTCCCATCCAGTCCCAGCAACCACACAATGTGGGGCATCCCATTCTTCGGTTCCCGGTGTGTGGGCACCACAAGGCAGACTGCGTGGCTCCCTGAAGGAAAATGAAGGAGCGCCATAAGCACGCTGGAGAGAAGTTTCCAGCATCGCGACCCCGCAACGCACCCTATACGCTTCGAAAGCTTCTTTGGAATTTTTGGAAAACGTCTTAGAAAGGTGAGGACGTCTGTAGTAAACTTGGGGAAGGATCCCTGGGGAGCTGGAGGAAGCACAGGAAGTGAGTACCTGTTTGGGGACGCAAAGCAATACTGTCACAGGGTCTGTCACAGACCCCCTATCACAGACCCCCTATCACACAGGGTCACAGCCAAATCATCCACCTCCGCCCCCCGCAACCATCAACCCCTTGGGGAGACTTTCTCTGTTTCTCCCTCAGGGGGAAGGTAGCCCTCCAGCCTCTGAGCTCTCACGGAACTTTCGCATCTTCCTTGTGGCTCATGCCAATTTTTCCCCCACTTTTGGGAATTTAACAGCACCTACTTTAATTCTTAACCCTGGAAGGGAGGTGTTATCAACATCACTGTTTTACCAATGAAGAGGCATGGTAATTTAGGTGTCGGGCCCAAGGGCAGACAATACACTCTGCGTGCGTGAGTCCCAACGTGCTAATTTCACATCTAGAGCTTATGCCAGCTTATCACAGCCGCATCCTATAGACACATCTGCTCCATCAGATGAAAGGTGAGGGACAATCTCTTAGCAAATGCGTGGAACATTCCCCTGTGCTCTAGTACAGTGCCCGACAGACTGGGGTTAACTCTATTAGAGTCTGAGAAGTGAATGAATATAGAAACGAACGTGGGAATCCATGAGCAGACCGTTCCTGAAAACAGAAATCTTGAGAAGATTAAGGGGCTGTTAGCAGGATGTTGGCGGCAGGAGAGAAGAAATGGCGTGAAATCAAATTCTGGGCCTCAGACAAAGAAATAGTCCTGTTCCTCACAGTTATGTTATTATTTTGCTCAACAAGCCCTCCTAATAATTTGCCAAAGATGAATGTTAGCCAACTGGTTTTGATTATTTGAGGTAATGCATTTGGATCCAATACATAAATTCATGGGGAGAAGACACGTTCCATTGTGGGAACCATAATTTTATTAAGTGATGTGACACATGTTACTGTTGAGTAAGGTCTCAATAAATAGAATTTCACTCTGTTTCCTTTCTTCCTTCTTCAATATTCTTTATGACTCATCTTATGTCCTTCTTTTGTAATATATAAAACAAGTTAAATAAGGCAGGGGCCATGGGCAACTAGAAACTTTCAGTCTGTAAAGTCCCTTAAATTATAAAAGTTTAAAGCAGAATGGCACGGAGATGTTCGAAGGCTACAGCTCACACTAGTGTTCAGAGAAGCTCTCGTGGGAAGGTCGTTGGCCCCTCTACTTGGGGAATTAAAATAAACCATAAATTTCTGTCGTCCTCAACTTGAAGACAATGTTCCCACTCCTTATTATCTGGCTTCCCAACTGAATTACCAAAAGTCCAGAAATCCTGCCAACAATATTTCGAATAAGGCAGGGAATTGAAGGTCAAAGGGAAATAATCTGCTTCTATCTTGTCTGTCTCGTCCCCCCACGGCCTCTTTCATCACCCCCAATAACCTGCTCCGCATGATGGATGTGTCAGGCACAGGCCATGAAAGCATGGGAAATGTCTCAATTTCCACGGGAACCCTTGGTACGGATATAGCCAGTGCTTGGGAAAAACAATATATTTTTTTTGATGCTTATTTATTTTTGAGAGACAGAGAGAGACACAGACTGTGAGCAGGGGAGGGGCAGAGAGAGAGAGAGGGAGACACAGAATCCAAAGCAGGCCCCGGGCTCTGAGCCATCAGCACAGAGCCCGGTGCAGGGCTCGAACCCACGAACCGTGAGATCATGACCTGAGCTGAAGTCGGACGCTTAACCGACTGAGCCACCCAGGCGCCCCTCTTCCATTTTTAAATAGCACAAGGGAGGTGATATTGCCACGTAGCTCGGAGCCTCACCAGGCAGCAGCAGACGTCTCTGGATTGGCTTTCCTTGTTACCCCATAGAAGTGTCCTCTGGCTGTGTGCCTTTGCTGTACCCTCAGAATTAGCTGCACTATTCCAAGGTAGAAGCCTTCTGAAAGGGGCTTATCTGGCATGTTAGTCACCCAGATCTTTGTTGAACATATTTTATTTTATTCTGTTCCATTCCATTCCATTCATCCATTCAATAAACATTTAGTAACATGTGCAAGATGCTGTGATAGAGATAGGAGGGCAAATATAATTAGGCGGCAATAAGAATAGGTAACACTTACAGAATATTTGCTACGCTCCAAGTGCTATTCTAAACATTTCAACGCATTAATTTATTTAGCTTCATATCATAGATATGAGATTGAGGCTATATTATCACCATTTTACATAGAAAAATGGAGGCTCAGAAATTAAGCAACTTGCCCAAAGTCAAGTTGCTTGCTGAGAAAGAGTTGGAACATAAACCCAAGCAACGTGGGCTTGTGCACTTAGGAGGTAAAGCAACTTTAAAGTACTTAGTTGATTTCAAGGTGCTCTGGGAGACTAAGGATGCAAGATTCGGTACTCACCCGCAAGAAACCGGCTATCTCGCCGGAAGTACATACATATGGAGCTGAGATGTACATTCGTGAGGGACTAGAGTAATTGAGTGAAAATGGGCCGCCTGCAACTTTGCAGAAAACAATGTGTTCTGGGGTGCCTGGGTGGCTCAGGTCAAGATCTCATGGTTTGGGAGTTCGAGCCCCGTATCTGGCTCTGTGCTGACAGCTCGGAGCCTGGAACTTGCTTCAGATTCTGTGTCTCCCTCTCTCTCTGCCCCTTCCCCCCTCTCTCTCTCTCTCTCTCTCTCTTTCTCTCAAAAATAAATAAAACATTTAAAAAATTTAAAAAACAAAACAAAACTACAATGTGTTCTATCCCTTGCTCCAGAACTTCTTAGAGATCTTGGGATAAGATCTCGTGAGATCTTATAAAAAACCTTTTAATTTCCATAAGCCTTGGTGTTTTGTGTTTTCTTTTAAAATAAGAGGAGGGTGGGGTGCCTGGGTGGCTTAGTTAAGCAACCAACTCTTGATTTCGACTCGGGTCACGATCTGCTGGTTCATGAAGTCGAGCCCCACATCGAACTCTGCACTGACCGCTCACAGGCCGCTTTGCTCTCTCTCTCTCTCTCTCTCTCTCTCTGTCTTTCTCTGCCCCTCCCACCCTCTCTTAAAATAAATAAACAAACAAAAAAGTAAGGGGAGGGTAAATTAAAAGCCCTCTAAGGCCCCTTAACTATGTCTCAATTTTGTGACTTGTTACCAGAGAAGGCAGAAAGCAGTGTAGGCTGGCGTAGTTACTCTTCAGGAAAGAAGTGAGATTCGTTTGGCTCTTCAAGTATTAGAACAGCTGTAAATTGCCATTTCGACAGTGGGAGAGCAAGACCATGTGCGTGGGAGATAACGGGGAGACCAGCAGGAATAAGATAGACATTTTTCTTCACTGGCATAGGAGTGTTAGCAAATCATCATCATGGTCACTGTCCTCATCCCTGCCATGTGCCGAGTGCGTGGTAAATTTGCCAGGCATTAATCCAAGTGCTTCATATGGAGTAACTCAGCTTATCATCATAAGAACCTTTTGAGGTAGGTGCCATTATTGTCTCCATTTTCCATCTTACAGATGAGAAAACAGAGGAGAAGTAAGGTTTAAAAACTTGCCAAAAGTCTCAGAGGTAGTTGGGTAAATCTGGATGGTTTGGCTCCAACATCCATGCCCCTAACCACCATGCTATTCTGTCTCCTGCCTTTTAGTTCTGGTATTAATTTGATTCTGTGGGTAAGAGCTCAACGTTCCACTTTGCTCTGCAAACTCTTGCAGTTATATAACCTGAGACGGGCTTTTACCACAGTTGGGAGGCGGACATCTTCTCTGCCAAGGGCAGAGAAGAGATTTAACACAATTCAACATGCTATTTGTCACTGTAATCATGGAATTGAGATCTGGAAAGTGTCTTCTGAGATCCTCTGGACAGAGCCAGGTGGTTATATATGACTTAAGTTATCCAAAACAACTGGTTGCTTTTCTTTTCTTGATGATTCTTTTTTTTTTTTTTTCAGCAATGGAAACTTTGCCACATATAGTTCACTATTCCTATGGTTTCATCACC
The DNA here is from genome assembly GCF_023721935.1 of Panthera uncia. Lineage (NCBI taxonomy): Eukaryota > Metazoa > Chordata > Mammalia > Carnivora > Felidae > Panthera > Panthera uncia. The sequence continues at coordinate 60,652,626 of NC_064813.1, forward strand.
ATATGGTTACTGAGTTCTCCCGAACATCTACTGTTTTAATTTAAGCAATCCTGTGTTTGTGTGGGGGGTACTTTTTCACACTTACAGGTGACTGGTTTTGAACAATTTTAAAATGGATACATCATTATTTATATTTCTTATTTGAAGCTTCATAATGCTTTGGGTCCCTTGCTTGGGTCTGGATACCATTTTGGATAAGCTAGGAGCTCTGGTGCTAAGGGCAAGTCTCATGGGCACCTTATTTCTTTGCCCTTCTATGGTCCTACCAACCCCCCTGGAGTCCTGCGGTGTGGGCTGGACAAGGGTGGTGGTTTGATGAGTTGGAGAACACTGGACAACCGTCCTCTTACTTGCTTCAGGAATGCCCTCTTGTCCCTCTGTTTTTCGGTCTCTTCCTTTACCATTCATTAAAAGCAATTCTTTTCTTTGAGAAGAAGCCACCCTATTTCCCTGGTGAGTTTAGGGTCTTGGAAAACAAAGGCCAGAAATGGAGTACTGCCTTCAATTAATATCTGCTTTTGACCTTACAGAACAGCTTTGTCAGAGGTAAGAAAGCACAAATGCCTGAGTACCTCAAGCATTGTCTCAGAACTATGATTTAGGGAATACAGATTCTTAAAAGTAAGAGGAAAAACTCTATGGAGAGGAAAACACGAACTAACACCTCGGTAAATTAATATTTTGTGTAAATCACTGTTATTATCTTTAAGAGTTGCTACAGATCACTTGCTTTCTGCCTGTTTGCTGTGGGGAGGAGTGAGCTCTCGACCAGGTAGAACGCTTACACCTAGATTGTGTGATTATAAGGAAAGTCCGGTGACCTTGTGTGGTCTTCCACACTCATATGTATCAGGGATCTGGGGAGACAGAGTGTCTCTCCCCCATGTGACTGAGGAAGAAGATGCATCACCAGATAGGGCCGGACTCTATCAACCTGCCCACGTCCAGTCTGCTTTTGATCAGTAGGAAGCAAACAAGGATGCCACAAAGATAGAGCTTTCCACACCACCTGTAGGTGAGTCAGGCCCTCCCTTCTGTTTTTGGTCACTGCTAAGACCCTCCTGTCTTCCCCAGAGTAGGGCCACCAGAAATTGCTTCTGACTTTTCCTAATTCAGTTCGGTATCTTTGTTATCTCGCCAAGAAAGTCATGTTGAAGGTACCAAGAAAAGAGGCAAAGCTAAAATAAAATGAAAGCATTTATTTGGGGTCTCAGAATTGCAACTCAGAAGGTAAAGATTCGGGTAGCAACTCAGATTGTCATTTCCTCCCCCCCCCCCCCCCACCTTCTGCCAGGGAACAAAAGTGAGGGGTTTTTAAAGACAAAAGGGAAGGCAATGCTTGTATATGTTGTTTACAAAGAATTTCGATTGGTGTTGGTGGCAGGAAACAAATCTTGGCCAAATATAATTGGTTGCTAAGGCAATCACTAAGCAAAACCTCTTACTATAGCAAGTAGCAGGTGTTCAGGCTGAGTCCTTGGAATATTTGCAGCTAGTTCAAGGTTTATGATTTCATCCTGTGTGAACGTGCATAAGGCCCAATACTTTAATGGCGTCCACCGCTCCATTTTAAAAGCCCTGGACAGAAGTAACTCCTTTCCATTTCACCTTTCACGGCATGAAGTTCATTCATCCGACCAAGAGAAAATGCGCTTAATGTGATCAAATACTAATATCCCCAAAGTTAAAGGAAACTGCTACAAACCATAATACTAGGTGGTATAAGATGAAGTTTCCTAAGTAGAGGTAATGAAGGCCGTGGTGATGGTGGTGGTGACGATGATGGTAATGATCGTTACAGGAGGGTGAGAGAGACACTGGTCCTTGTCTCACGGAGTCCAAGAAGGAAGCTCGTGGACAACAGAGGGTGAGCCAAGTGAGAGAGTTTGTCGAGGGCAAGTACAAAGCTCTCGAGCATGAGAGGGATCCCGACTGGGTTGCCGCCAAAGATTTTTGTCTCTGACTTTTTATTCGGACCTTACCGGAAAGTCTGAGACTCCACTCACGGCGCTTAGCCCAGGCAGGTCTGGGATGTATCTATCCTTTTTTTCTCCCCAAACCCCTGCCAGCAGCTTCAGCCTCCCACTTGAAGGTGCAGCCTGCCTCCCCGAGGTCCCTTATCTATCCCTGCCTAATGTTAACCCTTTCCCTACTCAGGATGGTGGTGATGATGGTGATGGTGATGGTGATGGTGGTGATGATGGTGGTAGTGGTGAGGAGGAGAAGGACGACCACCACCACCATGTATTCCATGACATTTATGTTCCAGGCACTATGCTAACTTTCACATACATTATCTCATGCACTCTTCGCAGAAGGCTTTGCGTGGGCAGCACTAATGTTGTCCTTTTTTAACAGACGATGGAACCGAGGCCAGGAGATGTTACAGAACTTGTATAAGGTCACACAGAGAATAAGGGACTGTTGAAAACTAGCCTAAATCAATTTATTCATATCCAACTCTCAGGTTCGTTTTGGTAGCTAAACATAGCCATTAATGGTGAGCCATGGGTGACGGCCACCTGCTTCCCTACGACTTTGCTACCAGCTTAAGAAAACAAGACCACCATTCGTAACGTGAAACCCAAACGGGCCATACTTATTTGTGCGAATAAATATTAACGAGCTGGTGCAAAAAAGTTTCTATAACTTGTTCTCCAATCTCAGTAAAGTCCTCATTCTTTGTGCTCTGACCACAACTGGCGGGAAAGATTCAGCCAGACAATATCCTGAGGCCCTTGTGGGTGATATCAGGCAACAAGAAATCTCCAAATCAACTTGAACGCAAGACTATTTTAGGGATCAAGCTATGGGTGCTGTCTCTAAGGGTGAAGAGATCATTACATTTGTATAACCTTTCTATGAAATGGGTGCAGGCTCCCACAATGAGTCACTTGTCCAAATGACTTGAACGCCATTATTGTGCCCGGGAGAGCCAATTATCTACTGAACGAACCTGCATGTAAAAACTCATTGCTAACATATTCTGCTAACTGGCAAAGCAGCTGATGTTGATCTCAGGAAGGAGAGCTGAAACACTTACAGAGGTCACTTCTGCAGCGCGGTCTTGGTAAAAAGCTTGCTGACCGCCAGGATAATGTGAGTTCCTTATTGGGGCATGTAGCTGAGGCGAAAGCCTACACACACAATGTCACATCGTAGCAATTCCAACCAGCTGGTATTTTTAATTTCATTGTTTTGATTCCTTGTTTTGTGTTTGTCCTATTCAACTAAAATACAGACTCCATGAGAGGACCTTGTCTTTTTGTTTCACTGGGGATTTCAAAACCGGTAATAGTGTATGGGATAGGACAAGCATTTAATAATCTGTTGAATAAGTGAGCAAAAGGCGAATTCTACGGAGGCCTGTCTTTTCTATCTCAACTATGATCCTCGGAAATAAGGTCAGCTTATTTGAATAAGCACCCGCGTCGACTCCCTAGACTTTACTGTGCGTTGCCTGTGCGGGACCTGAAAGTAACAAGTCAGTCCGGGGTAGTTGAGGTAGGAGCTTGAACACAAGCAAGGCATGAACTGTCTGTAGTTCATATTGAAGTAGGTTAATTCAGGAAAATGGTAGATTCCAAACTGATACATTTTCTCTCTACTGGAATGACCCGGCACCGTGGATCTTGATTTTAAGAGGCCATGTTCCGAGCATCTTGGGGAGTTCAGAATTTTAGTTCCTGCACTGGCCTGATTTTCCACTGTCTTTCTTTCTATTCCGCTAAGGGTTTTCAAGGTCATTTACTAACCCCTGCCTCTCATGAGCCATCGATGAGTAACAAAGTCCATTCATCTCAAGCTCTTACAAGAGCCGCCAACAGGAAGGCTTTTCCAGCCAGATGAGGCTTTCCAGATGGGTCTTGCCTCGTGAACACACACCCTCCGGGCTCCCTTTTCTCTGTCAGCCTCGGCTTGGGTTCTGTCTGTGTGATTCCCACCTTGACCACGGGAGCTCAGGGGACCCCACTTCTTCCCCTGCATGTCAGATTAGCTGATGGCTCTGGAGGCAGTACTCTCAGGCTGTGGAGACTGGCTGCGAGCAAGTGTTTTCGAAACTGTTGTTTATCTTTTCTGGGTGTTTATGACACTTTCAGGAGCCAAGAAAACGCATGTCCTTTTTACTTCTGTGCCACCAAGCTCTGTGGTGTTTCTTCAGCTATCAGCAGCCTGGAACACTGCCTTCTGATCTTCCGATCATCTACAGGTCTGCCTCTCTAGAGGATTCTCCACTGATGCGCATCAATTTCCCACAGCCAGCAGGGGGCATCTACGACACAGATTTAAACTGAATTGACTTTACATTGGATTGTCCCTGAGAGGGGACGGTTTGGGGACACCTCTTTTGGAAATGTAAAATCCCTGTTCTATGCTTCCCCATCTTGGCTTTCCTCTTGACCGTTCCCAACATACGTCTGGAGTCTGGAATGAAAGCTGTGGTTACCACATGTCTTCCAACCGCAAGACTGGACTTTGCCTCCGGGCTACTTCTGTTTTTAAGTCCGGATAAATTACGGCCTCACAATAGATTCTGATCAGACCCTTAGGGGTTGTGGTTGCCTCCCCCGCCTCTTCTCCCAGGAGTGGGCCCTACCTGGCTTAAGAACTGACTGAGCATGCTTAGTTTGAGCCTTACTTGCCTTTCATCCTCTTGAACAGCTAGAAACGGAATTTCGTTCCTTTAGGGTCCTTGTGGTCATTCAGTGGCTTTTCACCTCTCCCCGTTAACCAAATTAAAAAACACCCGAGTCTTGGGCACCTGAGGTGGTTTAGTCGGCTAAGCGACCACCCCTGGATTTTGACTCAGGCCATGATCTCATGGTTTTGTGGGCTCGAGCCCCAGGTCAGGCTCTGTGTGCTGACCACACGGAGCCCGCTTAGGATTCTCCCTGTCTCTCTGCCCCGCCCCCACTCGCAGTCTCTCTTTCTCAAAATAAATAAATAAGCAAATTAAAAAAAATTCTAGTTTCAGGGACATATTCTACGCCACACCCTGGTATTTCACTTGCCCCACCCCAAAATTCAGTTTTACTCTAACTGAGCAATTCATGAATTCATTTACTGGGTCTTCAATTTACATAGCAGATTTTTTTTTTTTGAGCACCTATTTTTTTAAATTTTATTTTTAATTTTACTTTAATTTAATTTGTTTGAATTTTGTTTACTTTTGAGAGAGAGAGAGAGAGAGAGGGGGAGAGAGAGGGAGACCTGGAATCTGAAGCAGGCTCCAGGCTCTGAGCTGTCAGCACAGAGCCCAAAGAGGGGCTTGAACTTGGGAACCACGAGGTCGTGGCCAGAGCCAGAGTCTGACGCTTAACTGTCTGAGCCACCCAGGCACCTCTTTTTTGAGCACCTATTAAGTGCCAGGCCCTGAGCAATGACGTGCTGACATCGGAATCGTGAACAAAACAGATATTGACCCTGCTCTTGGAGACCTGTCACTCCAGGGGGAGACGGAGACAAGACCCAAAAAACATACAGAGATGCATGTGCAAATTGATAAGGGCCGAGAAGGAAAAATGCAGAAGGCTCTACAAATACAATAGGGGCAGCTGTTAAGAGTTTCGTCTCCCTTTGCACTGTCTTCGTGCTGTCACATGAGTACCCATTTGAGCTCCTTGACGTTAGGGCCTGTGTCCATTAACTGGTATATCCCAGGCACTGTGGTCAGTGACTAGAAAATTATCGACCATATAATTTACACATGTGCCCTACATTCACCTATCCCAAGTGTCTCCAAAGCAAAGAACCATCTCTGTAACCCACGAAACACCTCGCACAGGACTTTATATATAGTTGGCTATTCTATATCCTATATTCTACTTGAATATAATTGCATTTTTATGTCATTTTATTATTTTTGATTAAAAAGGTTTTTTTAATGTTTATTTTTGAGAGAGAAAGAGAGAGTGTGTGAGCGAGTAGGGGACGGGCAGAGAGAGAGGGAGACACAGAATCCGAAGCGGGCTCCAGGCTCCGAGCTGTCAGCACAGAGCCCGACGCGGGGCTTGAACTCATGAACTGCGAGATCATGACCTGAGCCAAAGCCGGTCGCTTCACTGACTAAGCCACCCTGGCACCCCTATAATTGTAGTTTTAAAAATTCAGCTATAGTTCTGTTTTGATTGATGCTTCTACTGTTTTTCATATATGTGCACCTTAAGGTAATATCTCTGACTCAATTCACCCAGAAGAAGGAAGGACCTAGGTGACCCAGGGCCTTTGGAAATTTGATTTCCTGGCCAGTATACCCACAGAAGGCACAGATTTAAAACCACAAACCCTACAACTATTCCAACCCTTTTCAGTTTGAAATTGCTAACGTGAGTCATCTACAGAAAGAATTACCTCCCTCTGAGCCTTTAATTAAAATCTCACCCAGGCATTTCCAACTGATTTTATTTCAAAACAAGGTTTTCTTTGTAAAACAAAACGGTGCCAAGACAGGGGTGAGATGGGAGGAGATAAAAACTGCTTCGTGTTCACCAGCATTAATGTAATGTAGCCAGGGCGGTCAAACCGAGCGGAGAATGAGTAGAAATCATAAATGTGTTAGAATGTCTTCTTCTCTAGATGGAGTTGTTTTTGACATTGAGTTAATGTCAGATACATTCAAGTTGATTTTTAAGAGGGGGAGTAAAATGATAGGGTTGAGCTTTTGTTTTGTTTGATTTTCCACTTGGTTTATGTTGATCACAGACGTGTGTGTAGCTATGGTGGGGAGGAAGAGGCAAGGGGGAATGTGTCCGGTCTGTTCCAGGAACTCCTGGGGAGAAAAACAAATGTAGTAACATTGTTTATCCTTGCAAAAAAACATAGAAGGTTTCAAATAGCTTCGACTGCAGCATCTGCCAACGGCTTCATCCTTAAACTCTTAGTGTTTTGTAAGACATGCAATCGTATTATTCATTCTCCATATTCCTGCAAACTCCTAATTAAACCAAATGGACTTCCTGACTTAAGGACTCTCTTTAACGTCTGATATTTGAACACACATTACGCCAAGAGTTGAAGCTATGGGAAGAAGTATTTCCCAAAGCCCTGCATTTCCTTTCTCCTTTACATCCCCAGGGCAAATATGAGGAAACGAGTAACCTGACGTTCTGGTATATGTTTATCAACTCTGAGGAAATGGAATGTAATTTTCTATAGGCAATGTTATAAATGGCCATTGATTTCTAGAACATCTGGTGAAAAGCTTATTTAAGCAGTGATGCAGATGAAATTGTACTAGGGTTCTGATTGATTCTGGTTTTTAAATTTGTTTTTTATTTTATTTCATCTTTACATTTGTTTATTTTTGAGAGAGAGAGAGAGAGAGAAACAGAGTGCAAGCGGGGGAAGGACAGAGAGAGAGGGAGACACAGAATTCAAAGCAGGCTCCTGGCTCTGAGCTGTCAGCACAGAGCCTGACTTGTGCTCGAACCCACGAACCATGAGATCATGACGTGGGCCGAAGTTGGATGCTCAACTGACTGAGCCACCCAGCTCCCCCCTCCCTGATTGATTCTGGTTTTAAAAGGCTTTTGTGGGACATCTTAAAAATTTGACCACCTTTATAAAAAACCATGTATTTTTATGGGAAAGTACATCCTGAAAGAGTTAACAAAAGAAAAACCCAAGACAGATTGAGTTTGTAAGATGGGATGCCACCTGTCTACACAGACACAGTCTTTGAAGCCACCTTTCAATCACATCACCTCTTTTTGTTTTCCTACCCAAACTGCGGCAGGCTGAGCGCCGTCCAGAGGCTCCTCTGCCATCCCTGTCTTCATCAGGAAGGGGAGGCAGAGCGAGCCGGCTTCGTCTAACCCGCCTGTCTGCTCTCCCTACTCACCCTTGACAGTCAGCAGCGCAGACCCACTTGGGCCTCCCTCCGAAGGACGGGCACACCCCCCTCGTTTTGCCTGGAAGGGCCCATCTTTGCTGCTCCCGCTTGGCCTCCTTGGAGAAGCCCCCCCTCGCCCCGACTTGCCCTTGTGGGCCAGAGATCTGCTGCCCTCTGGAGCCTCTCCTTGAAAAGCTGCTTGTGATCGCTTACAAGTTTGGGGCTTCAGTGGGCTAGAAGCACCTTGAAGGCAAGGACCAAACTCTGTAAGTGTGTGGCGAGCTGCTGACACAGTCAACATGACCAAGGAGGAAATTAACGGGGCGCCGGGTGGCTCAGTCGGTTAAGCGTCCGGCTCTTGACTTCGGCTCAGGTCATGATCTCCCAGTTCGTGGGCTCGAGCCCCGCGTCGGGCTCTGTGCTGACAGCCCAGAGCGTGGAGCCTGCTTCGGATTCTGTGTCTCCCCCTCTGTCTACCCCTCCCCAACTCATGCTCTGTGTCTGTCTCTCTCAAAAATAAATACACAATAAATTTTTTTTTGAAGGAGGAAATTAAAAAATGAAATTTAACAGAACTCCACTCCTTGTAACTTACCCCTTCGTGTCCAACCTCCTCTTTCGCCAGCAATCACATACAAATATCTCTCTTCCTTTTACGAAAAGCAATGGCTCAAATGGAGCAAAAGACACAGGGAGAGAAAAAAGAAACAGAAACAGAAAGGGGGAAAAAAAAAAAAAAACAACCCCCAAACTTCAAGAACCTTCCAAACAAAAAAACCAAGCATATGAGAAATGTTCTAAATGTTGGTGGGTGAACTACTGAGTCAAAGTTGAGACTGAAAACAGCTGCTTCATGCACCAGTTTACTCAAGGGTGGGGAGTCAGGGGATATGGGGCCAGAAGGAGAGCATATTATGGGTGAAGTTCTTCAAGAACTGGGTGGGATAGTATGACCTGACCCCCAAAATGGACCTGGTGTTTCTGGCACACCAGCCAGCAGAGGGTAGCCACAAACATAGCGTGCATCGCCCCTGCCCCTGCCTTCGTAATATTTTCTTTCTTTTCCAGATAAATATTAAATTGGTGATTCTTGTCTCCAGAGCTAGAATATGGCAGGTGGTGGGTGTAGTAATTCTTAGTAACTGGTGGGAATCTTTTTGGATGTTTTAATTTGGTACTTGAAGCTAGGGAACATGGATGAGCTTAGTTGGAAAAATAATTATGCAGTTAGAACTAACTTTGAAGAAGCAGTATTATATGCCAAACACTGTGCTAAGTGATTCACATGCATTAGCATATTTAATCATCACGAAAAAGAGGATGTACTATTTTACCGGTCCCATTTTCTGGGCAAAAAACCCAAAACATTGGTTAATTTAAGCAACGTGAAGAGCTTGGAATCGAAATGACACTTATTCTCATGGTTTATATAAGCTCCCCCCGTGGAACTTTCCGGTTTCAACCAAAGTGCTGTTCTGGGTGCTGGGCTGTGGGATCTGAGCTGGCTTCAGCCAGAGAAAGGGTCCTAGGGAAAGAATGGAAGCAGAAAGAAATGCAAAGGAAGGGACATTGAAGTGACTAAATCTAAATCACAGTTTCAAAATTGTATTTATGATACTAAAGGAAACTATGATATGATTCAACATTTATAGGTTTTTTTGGTAGGTTACAGATTTCCTTAATTTTTTCTATCTAATATCCGTGATTGTTAATCTCACACATTTTCTTTTTTTTTCCAAAACAAATTTAAGTTTATTTATTTATTTTGAGAGAGAGGAAGGAAGCACACACACCAGCATGAGCAGCAGAGGGAGAGGGAAAGATAGAATCCCAAGCAGGCTCTGTACCATCAGCACAGAGCCAGATGCAGGGCTCAAACTCACGAACCTCAAGGTCATGACCTGACCCGAAATCAAGAGTCGGTTGCTTAATCAACTGAGCCACCCAGGTGGCTCACACGTTTTCTTTACTTAAATTGTCTCATCACTGTCTCCACGTGAATGGATGAAGAAAGTTTATTTAGAGCAGCCAAAGCCCATCTGGCCACAAGATGAATCCCATCATAGCTCTTGAAGACTTAGGTTAGGACCAGCATTGACGGGGAGAGAAATGTTAGCAGATTTGTCGGGAACAAAGTCAAGATCTCTTCAGTTCACTCTGGGTAATGTTTTTGAGTGTTGACTGGGTGGCCGGGCAATAAGCTCCCACAGGACTGACAGGTATTCAGGACTCAGAGCTTACCTTCACCTTCCAGCTGGGAAAACAGACACATGAATCAATAACCATCATGCAATGTGATCAATCCTATCTTCAGAGCCTGTGCAAAGCACCAAGACAGCAGTGAAAGAACAGTTTTTTGGGTCTATCAATATACAACAGCTTGCCTTACGGATTAATGCTTACAATTTGCTGGTGCTCTTGGAGTTCACGCTCGCCATGATAATCGATAACTTAGAAGGTTAGTTTTGAAACTCGGCATGAAAACAGTTGCGCCCTATGGTCGTGGAATGCCCAGAATTCTGACTTCATCGACTCACTGAAATGTTGAGGATAGAAAGCAATGGTATGGTGCTGCTATGGTTGGCCCACTGGCAATTAATAGTCATCTACTGAAGGCTTACTGCATGTAAGATACTCCAGTAGCCATTATAGAACAATGGGCAAGTGGCTGGGGAGAAACCAAATCCATCTAAATAAAGAACACTTTATAGAGAATACATCTTCAGGCAGAATCATTTAATTATATAGCTCAAGATAGCTGAAGAAAACATCTAGGTTAACTCTGTCATTTTACAGATGAGGGAACTGAGGCCTGGTGGTAAAAAACGATAAGTTTTTCAAATATTCTACATCTAATTAATGACAGATCTGGGACCAGGGTCCTCGGAGGACAGATAGGCAATGCAGTGGGTAGCTCACCTGTGAACTCTAGAGCCAGACCATGTGGGCTCCTGTCCCATCTCCAGACTGGCTGGGTTACCTTAAGTTTTTAAACACTCTGACTTTCAGTGTCTTCATCTGTAAAAAGGAATAATACCATAGTATCTGTCTTATATAAAAATGAAAGGATGCATATAAACCAGTAATTAAGAATAAAATGAGGGGATGCCTGGGTGGCTCAGTTGGTTGAGCGTCAGGTGTTGATTTCGGCTCGGGTCATGATCTCACTGTCTCTTGGAGCCCCGTGTCAAGCTCCACACTAGGCATGGAGCTGCTTGAGATTCCCTCTCTCCCTCTTCCTCTGTCCCTCCCCTGCTTGAGCTCTCTCTCTCTCTCTCTCTCTCTTTCTCAAAATTAGATTATGCGTATTAACCAGGAACATAATAAGAGCTTGATAAATGTTAATTATTAGAACTCATGTGTCCCGGTTTCTACACCAGTATTCTTTCTGCCACAACAGTACAATGGGCTTTTGTTCGTTTTCGTTTCTCTGACACAGAAAGAAATCTATGTGCCAGATCTGTGTGCTCATATGGTGTTTCCATGGCCCCTTATATCTTTTCTAGGGCCAAGGAGATTAAGACCAAGTTGGGAATTCTCCTCCAGAAGCCAGACTCAGCGGTTGACCTTGTCATCCCATACAATGAGAAGCCGGAGAAACCAGCCAAGACCCAGAAGTGAGTCACAAACATGGGTTCCGCTCCTTTTCCTCCAGAGGATGGCTATTTCTCAGGTGTCCAGCACCAGCCCTCCCGTGTACAGCTCCCCACCTTCGATCACTTGCCGAAGGTCATAAGATCCCTCGGAGAAGAGGTGGTTTATAAATAAGCTTTCTACCCTTCCATGTCTGGAGCATCATATTGGGTATTGGCAGGTGACTTAAAAAAATAAAGATAAGGCCCTGCCTTGGGACCCTGCTGGAGAGGCGGACAATACCAAGGCAGCCAATTTAAGCCAAATAGCTCCTTCTCTAAAATACTATTCCTTCAGGGTCCAACAGAGGAACAGAAGACTCTGTTCCCTGCCAGAGGAAGGAAGGAACACTCGACCAGCCGACTCTAATGTACATTAAGAGTTTTTAACCCCGATCCGTAAATTAATATTCTTGACTGGACTTCTCTCTCCTTTTCCCCCACCTCCCCACTTCCATTGATTCAGGCATGGAGAGACACTAGAATTCTAAAGATTCAAGCTGTCATGGCAGAGTCCAGCTGACCACTGGAGGAACTGTCCTCACAGCACACACATCGTTTTCATCTCCATCCACCCCCTCGAACATTTTCACGAGCATGAAAGTCAAGAAGGGCAAGTGGGTAGGAGAGAAAACAGATGCAGTCGAATTCCTTCACTCTGCCATCTAAAAGCTTTGAGGAGATCGCAGAAACGTGGTAGAAACACAGGCACCCCTTTATACCTGAATTTCTTCTTAAACGTAACATACGTATAAATTGGCCAATCGTTTCTTTGTCCAAATGCCCTTTAAGCTAAGATAGCCGGGTGGGTTGGGAGAGGAAGAGACGGGTTATTCCTCTTAAATCTTTTTCCTTCAACCTAAGTGGATATTTCCATTCTCCTCTTATTACTTCAAAGTGATTCCACACCGGAAGTGAGGCGTAATTGGGTTTTCTGCATTTAGAAAGGGGAAGCTAATTCAGGGTGGAGTGGCTCGCACCAGGCACTGGCAGGGAATGAGAAACACATTTCATAGCAGCGACAGATCAAAAAAGCCATCTATTTTGAAGAAAACAATGTAGTGGTTATGGATCTGTAGGAATTCACTTTCGGAAATAAATATAGTACTACATTTCCTGCTTTGATTCTCTGTTTTAATCTTGCACACAGACACTCGAGCTATTTGGCTTAACAGGGATTCAGAGAGAAGCAGTTTTGGAAGAAAACCTGGGGTCGATATTTATTGGATGATTTTCCTCTCTTGTCTTCTGTCGCCTTTCTTCTTCCAGGAGTTTAAATTGGTTTTTTTTTTGGGGGGGGGGGGGAAATCCTTCATATCCCTAGAGACTATTGTGTGCCTCTCTTGCATTTTTCATGGTGACCATTGCAAGGCTTTCTAACCCTCTGTCAAACCCCTCAACGCCTTCCACCTCTTCATGTTTGGCCAATTTCCTTGCCTTTTAATTATCATGAAAAGACTGTGTTCTGCATGAGCTCGATCGATCTCTCTTCTCGCCACTTGAAATTTCTCTGCCTTTTTGTACCCATGTTCCTCTCTCAGAGAAGAAAATAAACCTTCTCCAGACTGAAGATATTTTTAACCCCCTCATCTTTAAAAAAAAAGCAATCCCTTTTTAAAAAAGCATTTCTACTTTTTCAATGTTTTTCCTTTTCTTTTTTTTCTTTTTCAATTTTTTTTTTTAACATTTATTCATTTTTGAGAGAGAGAGACAGAGCACGAGGGGAGGCGGGGCAGAGAGAGAGGGAGACACAGAATCTGAAGCAGGCTCCAGGCTCTGAGCCGTCAGCACAGAGCCTGACTCGGGGCTCAAACTCAAGAGCTGTGAGATCATGGCATGAGCCTAAGCCGAACGCTTAACCGACTGAGCCACCCAGGCGCCCCACAAGGTTTTTATTTTTCTCATTAAGAAAACAGAAATCGAAAAAAATAGAAATGAAAAAGAAAAATAGACAAGAGCCGCCCACAGCCCTACCACCCATAGCTGGCGTCTGTTACCATTTTCGTGTTCTTAATTGCTCTTTTCCTTCTGGGGCCGTGTTCCACTCTGAAAAAACTCTCTCAGTCCCCCACTCCCACTCCTATCCCTTTCAATGCTTTCATGGGGGTAATTCTAGAAACAGAAAGGGTTAATCATGAAGACCGTAAAACAACCAAAGCATTTATTTGGGGTCTTCGGGATGGCATTCTAGGAGATACAGAGCCTACCCAAATTGAAAATGTGCTCCCGATCGCCAGCGTGAAGTGCAAGCTTATGAAGTCAAAAACCACAAGGTTACGTAATTTGTTTTGAAAGAATTGTGATTGGTGCTGGCACAGTTTTAACTAATACACAAGTGGCTGATCAGCTAACAGGTGTGACCTTAGCTCTGTTTCGGTCCAAAGTAGAAGGATGTGTCCTGGGAGGTGGTCCAGGTGCGCTGACCAAAGTCACACATTTATGGTGTCGGGAGATGTACCTGCTTCCTCAACGTCTTCTCGACTCCATTCTGGGTCACTCCTTACAATGCTTACTTGGTTTTGAATCTTCTTTCGCAAAAGTCGCCGCTTCCAGGATCTTCTCTTCACTCTTTCTGGTCAGGTTGAAACCTTACTACCCACAGGAACCCTCTCAAAGGCCGCACCTTTGACTCATCACCAGGGGTTGACTCTGCTCAACGGTCTTCTCTCTCTCTGAGGACTCCCACTTTTGTTCATCCTGTCCATATGCGAGCATTTCCCCAGGCTGTGCCGTAGGTCCTCGTAATGAATAGTAAACAAATTAGCACAACACATAAATTTAGTTTGCAATAACTGTTATCATGGCTTGTCATATAATCAATTGTAAAATGCTTAGCAGCTGATACAGATAATCTTCTTTTTAAATTTAATTTAAATCCAAGTTAGTTCACATGTAGTGTAATAATGATTTCAGAAATACAATTTAGTGATTCATCATTGACATACGACATCCAGTGCTCATCCCAACAAATGCCCTTCTTAATGTCCACCGCCCATTTAGCCCATCCCCCCATCCAACACCCCGCAAAGCAACCTTCAGTTTGTTCTCTGTATTTAAGGGTCTCTTAGGGTTTGCCTCCCTCTCTGTTCTTATCTTATTTTTGCTTCCTTTTCCTTATGTGATACAGACATTCTTATAGTTCATTTTATACTCTAGATGTTCCTTTTCTCCTTCCCTCTGCCACTAATTTTAAACTACACTTTGCTGTTGTTGTTTGACCACTTTATAACTCTAGAATGACCACACAGAAGCAGGCTCTAGCTGTGAACAGTTACCAAGTGTTCCCATATGCAGACTCTGACCTGGTGAGCTGCTGAGTGAACATCATGGCCAGGATTACGGCTGTATGTACGATGTTTGGGCCAAAGCTAGAAAACGAAAGAGCATGAGCAGGGGAGGGGCAGAGAGAGAGAGAGAGAGGGAGACACAGAATTCGAAGCAGGCTCCAGGCTCTGAGCTGTCAACAGAGCCCAACGTGGGGCTGGAACTCGTGAACCTTGAGATCATGACCTGAGCCAAAGTTGGAGGCTCAACCGACTGAGCCACCCAGGCGCCCCCAGATGTTTTCATCTACATCCCCATCGTAGGCGCCCAGGTCACTGTTGACCATGGGGTAAGGGCTCAACAAATGTCCATGAAAGGACCTGAGCTGAGTCGTGAGCACAATGCCCTGGGGGAAGGAAGGGAGAACAGAGCAGGCACATCATGGCCAATAAATAACTGGGATTTCATGTCCCTTGTCAAGAAGAAGAGGATGTGAGAACATTGCCAGAAGTGTTCCAATACGGGGCAGGGACCGTGTGGATTAAAAAACGAGGAAAGAGGAACCCACAGTGTTTAGAGAGGTCAAAATACTTTCCCATGGTTACAGCCAGGACGTGTCAGAGTTGCCAACAGTCGTAGCAATGGTTCACGGGGCTAACATTTTTGAAATCGAAGGTTCGGTGTTATTTACGGCTTTCATCAACCAGACTGACTATGGGCACGCTGAATCATTGCTAATGTTTGCATTCATTTGATGCACACTTATTGCAGGGTAGATTAATGCTGTAGGGGATGCACCATTGGACAGGTGGAATGGGAAAAGTTCTCCATGACTCACCGACTCTACGTTTAGGCAGTGAGTTGCCACATAAGCGACTCAACGAGTAAGTGGCTAAGAGGACAGTAAAAGAGAGAGAACACTTCCGGTCGAGATGGTCACTTCCTGGACCAGGTGGCATTTACACTGGGCGTTAGAAAACACACGGTTCATCATCTCTGTAAATGTTTGTTCTGCCTTTCATGTGAACTGGCTCCCTCCCTTTCCCCCACACGCACACTCCGAGACCATGCCCACTCTCTGTGGTCAGCTATGACCTTGCAAACCGGGGCACTTATTGGCCATTTAGATCTGCATCTATCTTGTTTCCAAAGAAGTCAGGCTTAATGAGGGCTGGCAAATTCTGAGAATCGGGACAGGATGAACCTCCGTTACCTCCTAGGCTGGTAATCAGAACACTGGGCTGTATGCTGTGGGGTATGTGTCCTGCTCAACTGTGTCCTTGAATCAATTTAGACTAATTTGACCCCCAGGCGGACTCTGCACCTGTCCTTTTCAGGAATTTAATCTTGGCTGTGATGTACCGCTCATATTGGTCATTAGTCTGGTTCTAACAAGACCATTTGGGACAAATTGGATCGGGTAGCACGCTTAAGTCAAGTGCACCTGCTTATGTGATTTCTTCTGCCTGTGTTCCTCTGTGCTAACCAGAGGAAAAGCGGGGAGAGGAAGGTGATTTCATTTTAGGAGAATATTTATGAAATGAGAAAGAGGTTCAGTGAGGGAACCAGGCCTTTCCCTTGCTCTCTTTCTTTTGTCCAATTATTTAATGTCCTGCTCTTTCTGTCAACAATCAGTAGAGACTTGAAGGGGAGTCTTTTATTTTCAGAACATCACACCCACTGTAGTGAATTAAGAGGCAGAAAGCCTTATGGTAAAAATGTAGGTATGAAATAACATATGTATAGGAAAAGTTCTCAGTAGGGGGTAATAGAGAAGAGCCAAAAGGAGTTACGACCTCTAGAAAGCAGGTCCTTTTCTGGTTAGAAATAAAACGAGGCAGCAAAACATAGGGACATACTTGCAATCCCTTTTTCATGATTTCTCTTTCCTGAGCTCCTTTACACTAACCAGAAGAAAATGGGAGGAAGGAAGGCTGTTCACATCTTAAAAATAAATTTCCGAGGCATTAGTGTGGTGTTCTTGATCTGTGACACCTGTGTTCTTAGCCAGGAAAAAAAGAAACCACCTAAGATCATTTCACCAGGTTTGTTATTCTTATTTTTGGCATGTTTAATCTTCAAATAGTAAAAACAGAAAACATTATGGAGAATTGAATAATTAAGACCCCAAATCTGCCCATATTCCATGATGAAAAGTAAAGAAGTGAAGGAGGGGCACCTGTGGGGCTCCGTCGGTTAAGCGTCTGATTCTTGGTTTCGACTTAGGTCGTGGTCTTGCAGTTCGTGAGTTCAAGCCCCACGTCGGGCTCTGTGCTGACAGTGCAGAGCCTGCTTGGGATTCTCTCCCTCTCCCTCTCTCTCTGCCCTTCCCCCATTCGCTCTCAATGTCTCTCTCCAAATGAATAAATAAACTTAAAAAAAAAAATGAAGTGAAGGAAATACAGCACGTTAGCCAAAAAAAATCTACTGCCATATTGGACTCCCTACGTAAATAAAGTGTATCTATATAGCAAAGCCTGGGCAGCAAAATGAAGAGTGGAATTAGCAAGTGTCTTATCAAGCTCAGCTGCTAATCTTAATACTTGAAACCCCAAGATAATATTAGAAAAAAAAAAAAAAAACAGAAGCAGGAACAGTCCTGGACTGTCTGAACAGTAGATAAAAATAGTGAAGAGCTAAGGAAGTTCCAATTTAGGAAAAATACCTTCACTGGCCTTGCTATTCTAAAAAATGCCTTGTTACTTTCTTTTGATTTGACGGGGAAGGACTCCCATCACAGTGCAGGAGCGAGAGCAGGGGAGCCCCAGGGAGAGCACAGTCAGCCATATTTCCCAGACTGCACCAGCTGGACTTGACACAATCCTGCGGGGAGAGGGGAATTAGTGGTTATAATGAAATAGCTGCAGGGTTGCTGCATATATAAATGTTAAAATAAAAACAGCCAGAGGGGAAATTATATGTTAGCTATCACCTTCTCCTTTTGAGTCAGCATCTGGAGCGTTTATGGACAACATTCCTAGTCATGATGTAGACCACTTTTCTTCTCAGGAGGAAATCTTGCAAAAATCACTATCTGTCCTAACAGGGCAGAAAAAATGCACCCAGGTTTTTAAAAACGTAGACATACTCTGATCCCATTTCCCATGTGAGGCAGCATTACACCTTTCGCCTTCCAGCCTTAATGATGGCAGTGGGATGTGGATGTGGAATCAAATGCCCTTTGCTGATTAAATTATGTGGTTAAAGTGAAGCATCAGGGAGGCAGAGAACATGAGTTCAATCCCTATAACGGGGCCACTGGATTTCGTTCTGTTGCATTCGGGCCACAAAGGGCACAATTGGAGGTACTGTCATCGGATATACGAGAATATCAAGACACAGCTTCATGATGAATGGACTTTACTTCCAAAAAGAGACAGACCTAAACAAATTGCTCAAAAAGAGATGAAAATACACAGTACAGATGAGGGACAGCAAACCCAGCCCACCAAACCCAATCGCTAGAAAGAAAATAACTCACACTCCCTGGTCCTGAGGATGGGTCACTGGTTGTAGCTTTTCTGCAAAAAGCAGATCCAGGACATGGTCAGTGGATGTGGTTAGTACCCTTCTCATGGCGGTCACCTTTTTTTTTTTCTCCCCCTTAATTCTTGATGAAGACCCCCACTGGATGAGGCTCTGCAATGGCGTGACTCCCTGGACAAGATCCTGCAGAACAACTGTAAGTTGGAATCGTCTTTTATCAAAGGTCAGGGGAGGGAACGGAGGCAAAAATCGCCTTTGTGTTGCCGGTGTCCTTCTCCAATTTTGACACTTCTTCAATTTTTCGTTTTTTCTTTTATTTATTTATTTTGTTTATTCTTGAGAGAGAGAGAGAGAGAGAGAGCACGAGCTGGGGCAGAGACAGAGGGAGACAGAGGGAGAGAAAGAATCCGAAGCAGGCTCCGGGCTCTGAGCTGTCAGCACAGAGCCCGATGTGGGGCTCGAACCCACGTACTGAGAGATCATGACCTGAGCCAATGTCAGATGCCTAACCAACAGAGCCACCCAGGTGCCCGCTTCAATTTTTCTGTGTGGACTCAACAAGGGAAGGATGCCCAGGGAGTGTGGTTACCCAGATCACAAGAAGACAAAGTTCTACTGTACTGTGAGAGAATGTGAAAAGAAAGTTGCTTGTGGACTCATGATCACAGATTATTTTCCCATCTATCCTACTTATTCTTATGAGCCAGAGCAAGTGGCTTGACCTGTGTGTTTCTCAATATTTTTAAAAGTTTTTTAAACATTTATTTATTTTTGAGAGACACAGACAGAGCACGAGTGGGGGGAGGGGCAGAGAGAGAGGGAGACACAGAATCGGAAGCAGGCTCCAGGCTCCGAGCTGTCAGCACAGCCCGACGCGGGGCTCGAACCCACGAACCATGAGATCATGACCTGAGCCAAAGTTGGACCCTTAACCGACGGGGCCGCCCAGGCACCCCTCAATATTTTCATCAGTAAAAGAGAGACACTGCCTTTTCCAGCTTAGCCTCATCATGGCTTGGTAAGGACTGGCTACAACAGCATGAAGAACAGTGGATTAGGAACCAAGATCGGGTAGGTACGTCCTAGTCCAAGCTGCTATTGACGGCTCTGGTGGCCTGACATGCATTGTTATCTCCCCCAGCCTTGGTTTCCTCTTCTGGTGCTTGCCTTCCTTCAAGACACGACAGAAGCACCAGCAAGAACCCGTTCCCACGCTAATACCAACAGAGCACTGCTTGCCTCTCCCCTAATCCAAATCCTTACTGATCCTCAAGGCCTGCGGTATCAAGGTTAAGGTTCCCCATGATAACAAGATGGCTGGTCTGCAGTCAAACTGAGGTCTTCTCCCCCGCCCCCCACCATGGGATTTCTACATGTAATCCCTGTGGCCGGAATACTTTGTATTCCCATCTCTGTCTGTTGAAATACTTCCTCTCCTATGAAAGCAGATCTGAATGCTGACTGCCTAGTCTTCCTTGGCCATCCAGAATGATTTATCCTCCCTCTGAGCTTCCAGAGAACCTGTCTGCACATCTTTTCTGCTGCTTGATACTACCTACCGAGTACTTCTTCACCGCTGTCTCCCTCCGATGATAGATTATAAACTCAGGGACAGCCAAGGCTTAGCCTTTTGATCTGAACAACTTCCCAATAAGAAGTGCACGATATGGGAGAATAAGTATTTGTGGAATAGTTCATTTTGAGAATATGATTCAATTTAAGGTATCCAACCTGTATTTCTTCACCTTTGCCCCAAGAATGGCATATGAAACTGTTGGATGCTTTGCAAAAATAAGGATTTAAAAAATGCTGCTTGCAGGTGCATCATTATTAATAAGCACAGCATAGATAACAAAGAACATATGTTGAATCGTATATGAAAATTTTTTATGGCTCAGTTGGCTAAGCTTCTGACTCTTCATTTTGGCTCAGGTCTCGCTCTCACGTTTCATGGATTCGAGCCCCGCATGGGGCTCTGCACTGACAGTGGGGCCTTGCTGGGGATTCTCTCTCTCCTTCTCCCCCTGCCCCTTCCCCACTTGCACATGCGCGCGCGCTCTCTCTCTCAAAGTAAATAAATAAACCTAAAAAAAATTATGTCTTGTTTTGAGTAGGGCAAGCTTCTGCTTACCTGATGTAGAATCATTACCTCTTTGTAACTTTCTTAATCTTATCCACTTTGATTCTCTTTTTATCTGTTCGGCTAAACAGAATACCATGCCCTGACACATATAAAGTGTTCAGTAAATGTTTCTTGACCTAACGGGTGAATGAGTTCATTCATTTTGCTTCTTGGATCCAGAAATTCCACGAGGTTGATTAAGAGAAAAATATTTATGTTTCTCAATTGACTTATTTATTGTCTTACACAATGGTTTTGGGGCCAATTGCAACCAGACAGATGATATATTGCTACATTAAGAATACTAAGTACCCTGGGTCCAGGCATTTATTGCTAGGGTCAAGAAACCTGAGAATTAGCAGACCTATTTTCATGTTTACAAAACCATGAAGGAGAAGGATATATATTTGTGTGCCCATATCCAATCCTTTTCAGTCCCGCTAATCCTTAGGGGCACGTGTTCATATATTTCAGGCTTTTAGGGACGGGGAGCTATTTGGTATAAGAAAGATAGGGGCAGAAGTTAAATCAGAGGCAATCAGTGTTAACACCTTAGCATTTGTTGAGGGTCTGAAGCCTTTCAGCTTGAGGCCTGAGACTCACACAGTAATATTTGCTACCTCTCAGTGGAGAAAATATACATTCACGTCAGTGTTGTGTAAACATGTATATATAATATTCACATTTCATTTAATTATATATGTTCCAAAATTACATATGCATATAGATGTGTTACACAGTATGTATCTGTGTATACGTGTGTGCACGTATGACCTTAAGTTCTACGTAATTATCCTCCTAAGTCATTAACGTTTTTCTTTAAATGTGTTTTGTCACTTCTGTTTTTTCGTTTTTTTAATGTGTGTGTGTGAGAGAGAGAGCGAGCGAGCAGGGGAGGGGGGCAGGGGGAGAGAGAGAAAGAAGCTTGAGCAGGCTCCATGCTTAGTGCAGAGCCCATCTCGGGGCTCGATCCCACAACCCTGAGATCATGACCAGAGCCGAAACCAAGAGTCGGAGGCTCAACCAACTGAGCCACCCAGGCGCCCCAGGAATTAACATTTGAAGACTGGGGAAATTAATTTCCCCTAGTGATAAATGGAAAAGCACTTGATAACCATTCAGGTCGAAATTCTTCCTTTGAAAGGGTCTTTCTTTATATTCAAAGAAGCTCAGGCGAAAAAGAGAGGTTCTGGTATGAATATAGAGATCTCGCAGAAAGAGTGGAGACCCATGCCCTAAAAGGGGGGGGGGGTGCCATTAGCAGACAAGACTGCCTCTCTCTCGAAGTTTATTCCTCTGCCCTTACTCTCCGTGTCTCTCTCTTCCTCTTTATTTTTCCATTCCACCCTCTCCCCCGGCTTCTCTCTATGACTCCCCTGTTTGCTCTGTGTGTCCCTCTTGCCATGTTGTCCCTGCTCTCCACTGCTCGCTGTCTCGTTCTCCCCAGAGAAGGACTAACAGAACACCAGGCACCAGAAACCTGAAGCGACATTTGACCTATTCCCCCGAACACCCGCTGTTGTGCCTCGTGAATAACTTTAAGCCAAACTTGAGCAACTCAGCTCTCAGGAAATGTTATTTGAATCTGCTAAAGCTCACGGTCTGGGATCAGAAATAGCTAACATTAGCTGTGAATGATGCAAAATAGGTAACCAAGAAAGATACGTTTGAGAAATCTATGCGTTTGAAACGCCACAATCTCTGCTTGCATGTTTGATTGGATAAACTAAACCATTTCACCTCGAGGAGTGGCATCTTCGTTGACTTACAGAGAACATTTGGCATTCTGTTCTGCTCATGCAGGAGGTTGCCTCACAATTGATATAGTTCCCCAGTATTCCTTAAATCCACATTTTTCTTGAGCGGAAATGAAGTCAATTGGTACCTAACCTCTTAAAAATTAGACAGTTAAGGTCCTATTCAATCTTTCCCAACTAACAAGCTTTCTCTTGCTTTTCCTCATTTAAGAAATCATTTTTAAGCCTCCAGTGTATTTAACTCTGTTTTGACAGTACGTCAATTTCTTACCTGTTTTGTGTTCAATTCTGCAGGTGATGACACATGTATTCATTAGGTCTATGGGACAAATGACCAGTGTGCTGCTCATTAAACACAAACACGGATTGCATGCGGAAATTTAAATAAAACAGTGACATCAGGGGCGCCTGGGTGGCTCAGTCTGTTAAGCGTCTGATTCTTGGTTTCGGCTCAGGTCGTGATCTCACGGTTCATGCGTTTGAGCTCTGCATCGGGCTCCATGCTGACAGTGCAGAGCCTGCTTAGGATTCTCTCTCTCTCTCTCTCTCTCTCTCTCTCTCTCTCTCCCTGTCCCTCCTCTGCTCACTCTTTTATCTCTCACTCTCTCTCTCTCTGAAAATAAATAAAATTAAAATAAAATTTAAAAAAAAGACCGTGACATTAAATTCCTTCACCTGTCTTTAAGAGCCAAGGAAGGGGGCGCCTGGGTGGCTCAGTTGGTTAAGCCTTGACTTCGGCTCAGGTCATGATCTCACGGCTCGTGAGTTTGAGCCCTGTGTCTGTGCTGTCAGCTCAGAGCCTGGACCCTGCTTTGGATTCTGCATCTCCCTCTCTCTCTCTGCCCCTCTCATACTCTGTCTCTCTCTCTCTCAAAAATAAAAAACACACATTAAAAAAATTCTTTTAAAAAAGAGCCAAGGAAGAATGAAACACAATCCAGTAGCAACGGGAAAGTTTATATGCGAATTCTTTTTTTCCCAGGAGCTCCAAAAGGTCAGAGCATTTCCTGAGACACCCTTGAGATTTGGACTCGTCCTTGGGGAATGGAACAGCCCAGATCTAGCCTTCTCTCTCTGTGTGTCTCTTTTCCCTATCTTTGCCTTCTCCTCCTGCTTCTCTCTCTTTGGTTTCCAATATTCTCCCTCCTTTTTTTGTCTGGCTCATCTATGCCCTCCTCTGACTCACTGGCAGCCACAAATTCCTTCAAAGCAATAATAATAATAGTATCAGCAATAGGTTACTTGTACTGTTTGTTCACGTGTCGGGCGCTGCCCAACGCGCTTTCCATGTAGTGCTTTACTTAAGGAGCGTAATAATTTTAGGGCTTCGATACGATAACAATCTCTACTTTTCAGAAAAGGAAAGTGAGGTGAGGTAACGTGCTCATGAAATAAAACACTACCGTGGTAGATTTATTTTTCTTTTAGCTCTCCGTCCTTCGGCTCTGCGATGTGGGAGGAAAGGCGTCCCTTAGTGGGTCTTATTTGGCTCAGCGTCTGTCTATTCGATGTGAGGCACAGATGTGAGGTGGGCGGGAAGGAGAGGCGAAGGTACGTGAAACTCAGACCTTGAGCGCGAAGCCTGAATGGCCTCCTGGAGAAGACAGGCATGTCAGGGAACAGCAGCAACAAAAGGATGAAGAAAGTTCTTCTCCCATCACCATCCAAAAATCTTCAAGAGCAAGTACAGGGCAGTGTGCCTCCCGTCTGAGGCAACCTGGGAGCTGGCTTTTGAATGATGGCAAACACTGATTTTTAATTAGGCATGAATAAAAATGATGAAAGACAGTACTTCCTGAGCTCTCATTATGTTTGACACCAGGTAAGAGCTTGACGTGAGTTGCTGAGTCCTTAGGACAACCTTGTCACGTGGGTTCACGTGGGTTCCATGATTATATCCGTGTAACAGAGGAGGCAGTTGAGGCTCAGAGAGGGTGGGTCACTTGCCCCAGTTACCGAATAGTGACATTTCTGAGTGGTGATGTGGTGAAACAGGACCCACCCGAGGGCACCTTGACTCCAGAGCCCGTGCTCGGAACCGGCAAGCTATGTCATGACACCTGTCACCTATCCACTCATGACATTCCACCATTTTTCCTCTAGGAGGGGAGATTTATTCTAATCTCCCCCCTTTAATATTTTTTTAATGTTTATTTATTTTTGAGAGACAGAGAGACAGAGCATGAGTGGGGGAAGGGCAGAGAGAGAGGGAGCCACAGAATCCAAAGCAGGCTCCAGGCTCTGAGCGGTCAGCACAGAGCCCGACGTGGGGCTCAAACCCCTAAACCGTAAGACCCTCACCTGAGCTGAAGTCGGACGCTTAACCAACTGAGCCACCCAGGCGCCCCTCGCCCTTAATATTTTTCCTTTATATACCCAGCTGACTTGGATTTGTCTCACACTCCTTTTATTTTCCAAGTGGTTTTAGAACTGGTCTCATTTCGTCCTTTGGTAGGGCTGCTACGTTCTTTTGCTTAGATGTCAAAAGTGACACCATTCCTTAGGGCCAGCTCTGGGGCCGTAATGTGGGTCAAAACCCAGACGGTTCCCACAAGACCGGCGATCAGGAGGTTTCATCTGCTTCCTAGTAGGGGATGCCCGAAGAGGTGTGTTGAGAAGTATCCTGGGGTTCTGTGCAGGCTCAGCAGGGGAGGACGCAGGGATTTCTCAGGGATGTGTGCCGAGGGCCCCGTGCGGTGGGTGTGGAGTGCGAGGGCAGTGGTGTGGGCCAGAGATGATGTGTGCGTTACTTGAAGACTAGACACGTTTCTCCTGGAGTCTCTTTGGCTCTGACCCAAGAGGACTTCCTCAGGGCTGATGGGAATTGAACAGAGAGTCAAGGAATGGCCCACTGGAAAACCAGAGGCGAAGGAGGAGAAGGTATCTGGGGAGTGATTTGAGGGTCCTACTAAGGGGCCATCCAGAGAATTCTCAAAAGCCAGGTGAGAGAAAGAATAGCTTTAAGCATCTCCCCGGACGATGGAGTGAGTTTAAAGCCGGTTATGAGTCTCTGATCAAAGTGTGAGCATTGATAAAAAGCCCTGAAATAGTGTTGTAGAATTCAGTGAGAGTGATAAAACCAGTGCCCAGGAAATGGACTGACTTCACTGGAAAGTTATTTTCCAAGCTCAGCCCCCGGATGCCTGGTAAATGTTAATATTGTTCTGGAGTCCTGGCGTGCATCCTCAGGTCATAAATACCAATGCTTGGGAGGACTGGGATTTTATCTGTACCTTTTATAAGGACTTGGAATGGGTGATTCAGAGAGACCGATAGGTTGTGGGGACAGGGGCCTGATGAGAATACATTGGCCACAGACTTAATTCTGTGAAGTTATAGTTTCTTCCAAAGTCTTGCATGGGTGTTCGTACGACTGCACTCCTGCTATCATTTCCCGGCCCCTAGAAAGTCCTGGGCGTTTTTCCATTTCAACAGAGGCTACCTGGCACCTTTTGTTTAAGAAACAGTGAAAACTTTAACTATGACAGAGAGAGAGAGCTCTAGGCTTTATTTCTTCTTTCAGCATATATGGTGACTCCTGTGTCACTAAATTATAACAAATGGTGCTAGAAATAGAGTGCAAAATATGGAAAGGGAGAGAAGGAAAACACACCCGATTTTATCTAGATATGTGTTACCAAATGGCTTTACAGTAACTCTCCTAGCGAGGTTTCCAGAGCAAATTGTTCATCATGCCTACCATTGCTCCCAGCTTATTTTTAGATGTCGATCAATAAAAAAGGAAAAAGTCTGGGGCACCTGGGTGGCTCAGTCGCTTAAGCATCCAACTCTTGGTTTTGGCTCATGTCATGATCTCCCGGTTCGGGAGTTCGAGCCTCGTGTCGGGCTGAGCGCTGACAGTGTGGAGCCTGCTTGGGATTCTCTTTCCCCCTCTCTCTTTTCCCCTCCCCTGCTCATGTTCTCTCTTTCTCTCTCTCTGTCTCAGAATAAGTAAATAAATTACAAAAAAAAAAAAAAATCTTAGGTGAAGTATAAAAAGAGGGGACTAAAATGCAAAGTGTTTTTGTTTGTATCCAGAAATTGCTGATGACTCTAATCCAAGTTACTTATCACCTAACCATTCTGTTTCTTTAGAATTGAATGTGGCTGCAGGGGATGGTAAGGGGTGTGCCGACAATAAAAATGTATTGAAGGTAAATTGAAAAAAAAAAAAAAAAAGACAACTACGTATCCTGGTTTAATCGGCACCGGTGCTGGGTGCGTGTTCTATGAAATCAGTGAATTCCCACATATCACCCCCTATGGAGGGTAGGGAGGAAAAACAAACACAGCATCAGGCCTAAGAGCTTCTCATATACACATTTGTAACAGACAAATGTATGCATATATATTACATGGATGGATACATATTTTGAAACAAGCTGGAGTCCACATGAGCAACAGCACACCGAAAACACAGTAGTTGTAATTATATTAAAGCTAACGTGTCTTAAAAAACTGACGTATTGGGGCACCTTGGTGGCTCAGGAGGTTGAGCGTTGACTCTTGATTTCAGCTCAGGTCACGATCCTCAGGGTCATGGGATCGAGCCCTGCATCGGGCTCTGCACCGAGTGTGGAATCTGCTTAGGATTCTCTCTCTCTCTCTTTCCCTCTGCCCCCGCCCCCCTCAAAAATAAATACAATGAAAAAAAAAAAACCAACAAACCACTGACGTATGATTGACAGGCATAGTAACTCCTCGGCGGGTGGTAACTTCATTCAGTCCCTTCCTGCCTGTCTTCAGGTCTCAAACAGAACGTCCCTTTCTCATGGGGCTTTCCGCCAACTTAAAATAAAGTTAAGTCCCTCCTGTTACTCCGTTACTATCTTTCATATGGTTTTTCCTTTTTTGTGTGTCAATGTTTCTTGTGTTTCTTCCTTTTCTTCCTACTTCCCCCAGAATCTGGAAGCTCCATTAGGGCAGGAACCTTGACAGCTTTACTTACCGTTGTGACTTATCGTACTGCCTGGAGTCTAATAACGGCCCAAAAATCATCGATAGAAAAAAAAAAAGAAAGAATTGTCATGCACACGATAATCAACGTCAGTATTACAGTGCCAAATCAGGCTCCAAATGTATCTTTTTCCTTTTGGTGACTGAAGAGTATCCAGAGTGGCGTTAGTGTTCTTAATATTCCTAGATGGTCTTACAGGTAAACCTTTGTCACCAAATGCAGGTTCCTGGATTTGAATCCTGCCTCTGCCACCTACCAGCTGGTTACCTAAGAGCGAGTTACTTGATCTCTCTTTTATTTTTTTTTTTCATTTTTTAAATGTTTATTTATTCTTGTGTGTGTGGGTGGGAGACGGGCAGAGAGAGAGGCAGACACAGACTCCGAAGCAGGCTCCAGGCTCTGAGCCGTCAGCACAGAGCCCAACCAGGGGCTCGAACTCATGAGCGTGAGACCACGACCCGAGCCAAAGTCGGATGCTCAACCGACTGAGCCACCCAGGCGCCCCTTGATCTCTCTCATTTCATTTTGTAAAAATAGGACACGAATAGCACCTGCCTCATGGTTCATAAGGGGAGTAAATGAGAGTTAATACGTGTAAGGTTCTTACACGAGTGACAGAAATATGTAGTAAATAAATCCAGGCGATACAGCAGGATACAGTGTTGGTAAGCAAGGAGGCAGATTTATAATACATTTACAATCTATTTTGGATAAACTTCTAAAAAATGTATGGATAATATGAAGGACGCATGTATTTATCCATCCAACCAAACTTTCCCCTCGCTAGATGGGCTTGCCAGCTTCAAAAGTTTCCTGAAGTCTGAATTCAGTGAGGAAAACCTCGAGTTCTGGCTGGCCTGTGAGGACTACAAGAAGATCAAGTCCCCTGCCAAGATGGCCGAGAAGGCGAAGAAAATTTATGAAGAATTCATCCAAACGGAGGCTCCTAAAGAGGTAGGTCTTGATGGGTAGGTGAGTGAGGGTGGTCACCGTGGGCTGAGCTGCACGTCAGGGAGGATGGGAACCCTGCCCCGGGCTCATCGGCGGTGGTCAGCAAACATTTGTGAGGCGAATGGATCCCAGGCTTTCCTCCACGTGTGACTTCGGACAGGTTGTCCCATCCTCGGTACCCTTTGCTGTAAACATCTCACGTATGTGTATGTGTGTGTGTACCTAGAGCATGCTTAAATGTTTATTTATTTGGCGGGGGGGGGGGGGGGGGGGGGAGGGGGGCAGAGAGAAAGGGAGAGAGACAATCCCAAGCAGGCTCCGTGCTGTCAGCGCAGAGCCCGACTCGGGGCTCCATCCCACGAACTGTGAGATCAGGACGTGAGCCAAAACCAAGAGTCGGACGCTTAGCCGACTGAGCCACCCAGGCGCCCCTGGCACTAAGATTTTAAAAAGAGAAATGGCCACGCATAGTTGAATGCGTGGATGATGTGGACATTGCCGATCGTCAGGCGATCATACCTGGTTACTGTGATAATATTTTCCTGTCTCAGCAAACATGTGAATGTGTATCAGAACGATTCATTAGAGGGGGCCTGCTCACAAAAAAGTAATAAAACCAGTAGAGGCTGCACACTGCTGGATACAATGTGTTAGAGAGAAGTAAAGGCATTCCTTCTTTTGAACATTAAGATTGGGAGAGCGTTTTATACTTTTTTGAAATTCAACCATTCTGTGTAGGGTTGCCTACCTAGCTCAGTATATATTCACGGTGAGAGAGGAAGAAGCATTGCTTTAGTGTGACAAGAAGAATAAAAGGAGGGGCGCCTGGGTGTCCCAGTCAGTTAAGCCTCTGACTTCGGCTCAGGTCATGATCTCACAGTTTGGGAGTTCGAGCCCTGGTGTTAGGCTCTGTGCTGACAGCTCAGAGCCTGGAGCCTGCTGCGGGTTCCGTGTCTCCCTCTCTCTTTGCCACTCCCCTGCTCATTCTCTCTCTCTCTCTCTCTCTCTCTCTCTCTCTCTCTGAATACAAATAAACACTAAAAAAAAAAAATCAGACACTCAATTTTGACTCTGGTCATGATCTCACAGTTCGTGGGTTCGAGCTCCGCATCGGGCTCCCCGCTCACAGTGTAGAGCCTGCTTGGGATTCTCTCTCTCTCTCTCTCTCTCTCTGCCCCTCTCCTGATCGCACTCCCTCTCTCAAAATAAGTGAACATTTTTTTAATTAAAAAAAAGAAGAAGAAAAGCCTGGGAACAGAGAGGTCTACATTACTGTGTCGCCTCCATCCTGTCCCTCCTGAGCGTTAGCGGGCATGTAACTTGACCTCACCGGGCTGGGGTCCCCACATGCAGAGTCAGGCCCTGGACCTCAGCTCTGAGGCTGTGCTGCATCGTTTCCTCCTGCAGAAAGCACTCCGGCCCCTCTCACCATGGAAAATCTTACCACAGTCTCAACTCCTTTTATCTTGGAGCTTGGAGCCCAGCTCACGCCCGCTGTCCGGCCCATCCTGGCCTGGCACTCTCCGCCAGGCTTTTGTCCCTGACTCTGCCTGCAGCCACGCCTACATCCTCTGAGCGCAGAGAGCTTTTCCAGTGCCGAGGACCTCTAGCAGCCCAGGAGCGATCTAGGACGTTTTGCGACCTTCCAATTCAGAACCACTGGCCAATTTGGGTTTTATTTCTTTGTCTTTTACAGCCAGATAGCTTAAGGGTCCTTAAAGCCCACGAGATGATGAGCAGCGAATCCTCTCAAGTCACACTCAGGCAGGCCCGTGCAGGTCTGTGCCCTGCACGATCCGGGGGACCATCCACCTGGCCCCTAATACGAACGGTGTCCCCCGGGGACTTGTGCGATGTGTCGCTAACTGCACGCAGGACATCAAGCCGCGACGCCTTCCAAGGCTGCAGTCTACTAGTGAAGGGTGACACTGCCTGGCTTTTTCATCTTCTCTCTTCCACTCGTGACCTGGAGCGAATCCCTCGCATTCTGCCCCTCGGTCGTAAGATGGGCATGGCATCCCGCTCAGAGCGGCGAGGTTCAATGGGAGCCTCGACCCAGAGCCCGTAAAACTAACGTTCCCGGCAAAGAGCCTGTGTAGACGAAGCGCCCGATGAACACTAGCCGCTATTCTTATCACTTGTCTGTCAAAAACACTGTTGCCTGGTTTGTTCCGGGAAAGACCCCATTTCCTCGCTCTTCCAGATCCGTGAAAAAAGCTTCTGGATCCGGGTCGGAATTCCCTTCTCCTCTTCCCTGTCTCCATCAGGCGTGAAAGCACACGCGGCCGAAGGAAGGTTGAGGGATGAGGTGTCAGGACACGCGGATTCAAACTCTGAGTCTCTGACTCATATGCACGCCTTAGCTCCGTGCCCTGGAGAAAGCCACTTAGGCTTTGCCTACACATGTTCTTGGGGTTCTTGTGAGGATTAAAAGCGGTAAGCACGGTGGCTGCCGGTGGAATTCCGACACGTGCGTTATTTGGGTCTTAATCCGACTCGTGCATTTTTTAGAGTATCTCTTGCTTCACCCCACTGCCTATAAAACAGAAATGACATTTCTTCTCACTTCTTAGGAGCCTCTTCCCCTTATGAGTTTATTGGTGACCAATTCCTGTCCCTCCCCACCCCCCCCTCATCAAATCTTGCCACCTGGGCTGACTCGTGACCTTGTTTCTCGGCCCGCAGGTGAATATCGATCACTTCACAAAGGACATCACAACGAAGAACCTGGTGGAACCGTCCCCGAGCAGCTTCGATGTGGCCCAGAAAAGAATCTATGCCCTGATGGAAAAGGATTCACTGCCTCGCTTTGTGCGCTCTGAGTTTTATCAGGAATTAATCAAGTAGTAATTTAGTCAGGCTGTGTGGATCATCCAGTGAGTTATTTCCTCTGTAACAACCCTGCATTCTCCAGCAATCTAATCTACATTAGCTTCCCATAGCTGCTTCGTTCGAAGATACCCAAACAGGGGAAAATCCCGGGTGGCGTTGTTGACTCTTTCTGTGCACATTATTTTGGATGTTTATCTAGTGTCTGAATGCCCTCCTCTCCCATTTTCTTCTTCCTGCCCCATTCTTAAGGATGTTGTTGTCAACGCTAATCACAGTCGCAGGAAAATTCTGCTTACGGCAAGGAGACATAAGAAAAGAATATGATACCGTAGAATGTGGGTCCATTTGGTTTAGGTAATGGATCTCTATCCACCCAGATTGGTACGAAAAAGAATGTGGATGTGGAAAGACCGATTTCAAATGAGATCCATTGATCTCATTTGTTGTTTTCATTCTGACCCACGGGGAATTATCCCTCCATTTCTGACCTTGGTTACTAAAAGGTGGTAAGAATTTTATGAGGCAGCCATTATTTGATTGCTAAGCAAATACATTATTTAAAATATCAATCTTCCCTTCAGAGCCTCTTTGCATTGGCTGGAGATCACTAGCCAGAGATATAACCATAAATATGTTATGTTTATACAAAGTCAAGCTGAACACAATCCATATTGGTTCTTTCCTTGTACCTCTCTCATACCCCCCACCAAGTTACCAAATGTTGTATTAAATCAACAACCTGACAATGGAGTATTTAATAAATGTGTGTATATATATATATATATATATATATATGCATCTAAGTACATAGGCCCAAAGTTTCCATTTTCAAATTATTTTAAGTCCCTGTGAGTATAAAATTCCAAACTTTGCAACTCCACTCACGTGAAATACAACAGATGCCGTCCAGCGCGATTTCTCTTAGCGCCACA
Organism: Panthera uncia; assembly: GCF_023721935.1. Classification (NCBI taxonomy): domain Eukaryota; kingdom Metazoa; phylum Chordata; class Mammalia; order Carnivora; family Felidae; genus Panthera; species Panthera uncia. The sequence goes on from NC_064813.1 coordinate 60,684,390, forward strand.
TCAGGAGAGCTATCCACTAAAATGGGAAAACTTTGTCAGGCCTACAAATGGCTAATTACCCTATGATGCCATCTGTTTGTTTAGGGAATGGCGATTATCTTCAAAAGAACAAATTATCTGTAGAAAAATTAATTCGACTGTGGAGGCTTTCTGAGATAGCATTCCGAAGGACCCCACATTTTGCGAAACAATGTGATTTTTTACCAACTCCATCTCTCCCTGCCCTGTTTTGCTGCCCATGTTAGTGGGTTGTACTCGTCTTCAAAGTGCACATTTATATCCTAACGTGCCTTGCACACAGCTGATCGATAGGCCGTGGTATTTTTTAGCAGTTTTAAACTTTTAATTCCGTCTTTCGTTATTATAAGTCTCACTAGATTTTTTTTCTTATCTCTAGTAGATTTAAGTAATGATTTACATAATTTAGTAATAAGGAGAATCAAGCTAAACTATATTTGAAGCTAACCAGGAGGAGGATATTGAGTTAATTTGACAAGAACTTGTTAAGGATTAATAAAATTCTGAAGTGTTTAAGGAGAAGATTACATTTAGTCTCGTATTTACTCCTTTTATTTCCCTTTCTCTTCCACACACTCCTAGTTTTCCATGTTTGTAGCCTGTTTATTCAATTACTTCCTGAGAATATCGTTACCATATCCTTCAGGCAAACACTGGCTGTTTTTGTTGGCTTTTCTCTAATTTTGCTATTTCAAAGGATACGATATGCACTTCTGAATACTTGCTATTTATTTCACATTCTGAAAGTGGGCTGGACTAAGTGGGTCCACGGTCAACAGTTGCCAGTGTGGTAAGAGTCCACTCACAGGCGTAGACATTGCTCACTGCAAAGAAGCTTGTCATAAGAAGTCGACAGCTCTCACCGTGAGCATGGAGACATCCCTGCCATGTGCGTTTGTGTAGAAGTGACAGGCGACTCAGATCAAAAATTCCTGGTACTGCCTTCCTCAGCATCCGTCTACACTGTCCAGATTAGCATAAAATCTCCAGCCCTTGAGTTTCTCATGCAGCTAGAAATGGTAAGAACGCAAGGATCTAGGGGAGTTACTGTCCTTGAATGCCAAAACATTTTTCAGAAAAATGTTCGTTGAATTAAAAATTCAAAATTTTTGATTCGCATGATTTGAAAGAGCCAAGTGGTTGCAAACGCTCAGAGAATTTACTAGATGTTACAGAGCTCACCCAGATGGTTGATGTTGCACAGACCCAGATCAACTGGATTCACAAACTGCACGCCCTCTGGCGGTGGGGAGGACTTGTCTGTGGACGGTAAAAGGGAGGCCTTCACCTTTTCATAGGCTGAACTCAGGAGGCAGAGGGCAGGAAAAGCACCATGAGGGCAGGGCTGTAAAGGAAAATAAAAATGAATGCTTCCCAGCCAAACAATGACCTGTAATAGAGACATCTGTATATACTATTTTAAATTTAAGGTAGTATACACACACAATAGAAACTATTCTAACATATGAAATGAAAAAATTAAAAGGAAAGCAAGTATCACAGCCCCAAATGAGAAAAGCAAACATATCAAAATTGCCCTAAAAAAGTTCTTTGAAACCTTTGAAAAGTGTTTTTAAACTTAGACAAAAGAAAATTTAAAAAAACCCCACAGTGTTACTGGAAGTTTCCATGGTAACACAAAGAAAATAAAATTCGTTTAATTCTGGGAACTTAGAAAAACTGGGATGATCCTTCCAGGAAAATAAAAACCTGTGTAATGTCTGTGTCTCACTGCCTCCCCCTCCTCCCCCCTCCTCCCCACTTTTTCTTGAGTAAATTGCTGGGAAAGCGTGAAACTTAATGCAGGAGTCCTGTGGTGCTTCGGTTCTCCCTCCCTTGTGAAAATGTGGCTACAGTTGTAAGTGATCTGGGATGTACAGAGGTAGCGGAACCAAATTGTGGTCAATGCGAAGAGGCAGCTACGCCTCTCCTTCTTGAAGGAAACCTAAGATGAGGCCAGGGAATAGCCCGCATCCTAACTTTCTCTGCCTGGGTTTGATACAGTTTGGGCTTGGTGTCAGATTACGGTCCCAACCGGACCAGAATAAAGACATAGACTGTTGATTCTAGAGGAAATTAGGAGGCTGTGTTTATCTACCAAAGCAGTACTTGTTCACGCAAGCGACCCCCTACACACACACACACACACACACACACCCTTTCCTTCTCCTGGCTAGACCTTCTGAAATGCAGAACTGAGACATTTCAATCATTGTGCTTTCACACCAATAGCATCAATTGTATGGAAATGTTCTGTGCCTCACCCCCCACACCCAGGGAGGGTGGGGGAGGGAGGGACTCAAGTTCTCTAGCGAATGAGCTCTCTGCTCTCCTCTCCATAGATTTCAGTTTTTCGTGCCTAATGAGAAAAAATTGGTGAAAGGAACTGTTTTTATTTTTATCCTCTACAAATATGTAGCTTTGCTGGGTTGCTGTGTGCTCTCTCTCTACTCCCTTTGGGTGGGATGGCGTTACCAATTGCCTCCCAAAGAATAACAAGTGTTTGGAATGTTTGGAAGTTTCCATAAAACCTTGAGCATCAGCAGATCAACCGATCCACCAACAATAATTCTCTGCCAGGGCTTTGTCATCTGTCCCATCACAGATTAGATAATAAAAAGTGTTTAAAGGGAAATTCTCTATTTCAGGGAAAAGGTTTTTTTTATCCCTGAAATCATTCCCTCCAGCAATCCAAACATTTCCTGTTTCCTGGGAATTTAGCAAGTCTGGGAGATAAAGGGCCAGGAGAAAAGGGAGAGAGGACAGAGGGCCGGTGAAGCGATAAGTGCCCAGGCCTATAAAGTTAATCCATTTCCTAGGAAACATTTAAGAATAGCTCCTCTTGACCAAAACCAAACCATTTCTTTCTGTCATCAACACGATTTGCGGAAAGACATTTCTTGACTCACAGTGCAGCTCAATGAGAAACTTCCTCTTAAAATCCTCACGGGGCGCCTGGGTGGCTCAGTCGGTTGAGTTTCCGACTCAGACTCAGGTCATGATCTCATAGTTTGTGGGTTTGAGCCCCGCATCGGATTCTGTGTCTCCCTCTCTCTCTCTCTGTCCCTCCCCCGCTCATACTCGCGTGCTCTCTCTCTCTCTCTCTTTCTCAAAAATAAATAAATATTAAAAGAAATTTTAAAATAATAAAATCAAATCCGAGGCAGTCTTGATTAGAGGGAAGAATCAATATGGCGGATCTGCTGTCCCCACTTGGCTCACCTGCGCCAGGGAGCAGAGAGTGGAGAACTGGGTTTCTAACATCCAAACGTCTAAACCCAAGAGCCAGGCAACTCTCTGTAGGTTCCAGACGTGAGGTCTTCACTACAGCCCGACTGGATCGTCATTACACTTCTCTGGTTTTCTGGTCTCCTCATTCTATGAGACAAGTACGTACCTAACGGTTTTCTTGGAGGAGGCCGAACTGCTGCTTGTGTCAAACATACTTTCAAGCAAATGGGGCATCTGGTAGACCAGAGTAATCGCTACCCAAAGAAAGGCTTTCCCCAGCCTCAATGAGCCATCCTGGAACTGAAAAGATTCTTCCAACTGAGGGGACATTTGCTGCTTTGAATGGAGACTCAGAGCAGAGAGTGAAGGGGGGAAAAAAAAATCTTTGGAATATTATCCTCACCTCACAGCTGAATAACAATAATAATCTTCTTATCTGATTTTTCTAGTAGAGAAGATACGCATCAAACTTTTTCATATCCGGTTTAAGAAGCCTCTCGCCAGGTACTAGCTGTCTCCTGAGGTATTTTCCCTCCCCACCTCACACCTATACCTTCCCTTCTTCTCTTCCCCCCCCCCCCGTAAGAGGAAACATTTAAAATAGGTGAGTGTAACCACAATCGTGTAATAACCGATACGTTAAAAGCATTTAATTTCCTGTCTAAGGAAATGTGTGAGCAAAGGGATATGCTGAGAAATTTTCCAATGGAGGGAAATTATCTGGATCATTTTTTGCCAAAAGTGATATATATATATATCATATAGTATCAGGGCATGGGAGAACTGAATTTTTAAAAATTGCAGGAGCTTACAACTCATCTCCAGGATGAGACAGAGAGGAGGAGAAATGAAAGGCTGGAAATGCATCTGTCAGCATTTATCCCATAGGTTTTTCATGTAGAAACGATTGTGTTTATCTTCTGAGTTTGTATGCAATATGTTGTGTACTATGCGACTCACACTTCTTGATAAATAAAGCACCCAATATGTGTCTGTAACCATGATCACATACATTTTATTAAACGTATATCTGTATCGCAACCTCCTGTGAGTCCTTCTTGACTCCTGCGTACGTTTGCTGTGAACCTGCCCCTTAAGATAGGCTTCTTTGTTCACTATCCTCCTGACCCCAGGGGAGTACTCCTTCCATTGGGATGATCCTTATCCAAACAAGCATTGATTCTAATATAGCCTGCCAGCAAAACTCAGAAAGGGAGATACAAAGTGACCCAGCCCCATGCACTCCGTTGACCACTTTCCCTTGCATTCGAATGACAACTTCTTGACCTTGCTGTTCACTGTTAGAACGAAGCCCATGATACCGTTTGGATCCTGCAGTTTGGGGTGAGTATCATCATTCCTTTCTCCCCTTGCACTCGTGAAAGAGCTGAGATCCTGGTGCCTTTGCAAGCAGCTCAATTCTATGACCTTAGACTTGGTGTTCGGATGGTGTAGGTAATGGGCTGAAATTAATCAACTCGAGGGATGGGGACTGGGGAATGGGGAAAGTTTGCGTACAGAAAGAAGCATAAACGGGAGAAGATTTGCAGGGAGAGACAATGATGAGAGTCCGTGTGTGTGGGAATGAGAGGGATTGGGAGAGAAACTGAAGAGAATGTCTGTCCTGGTCTCTGACAGTTTCCTCGGTCTCCTTCCAAGTCCCCGCGAAGCCTAACTCCATTTACTGTAGATGCAATGGCCCCGAGTCATTGCATTACCACCTAATCTCCTCTTTAATTATCTGGGATGTGTTTCTGGGAGTTTCCATCAAGAAGTATTACTAGAGGAAAGACCGTTGATACGTTTTTTCCCCCGTGGAGAAGAAGTGATGTTCTCAAGATCACTACGAATTAGTGGCAGAACAGGGTGACTGCCTCTCAGGCTCCTGTTTGTTCTACTAGACCAAAGGAACCACGTGCGATCCCTCACAACATTAGGTTACTAGTTCTTACTTGAGTAGAACAGACTATACCAATACTGCCCAAGTGCGAGTCCGTGCTCTTATCTGTCAGTGAGATAAGCCAAGTTCTCCAAGCTATATGAGCTCTCAAGCACATTTTGCTACTTTTGCATTTTTAAATCAGTAGTATCTTGAAAACCATTTTGCTCATAAACCACTTTCCAAATCTTACCTTACACCTTCTCAGATAGCTTCCCAATGCCTCCGTGCACTTTTCATTTGAATGAGTCTCATCGGGTGAATTCCTGGTCCAGTTTCCAGGCTTTTCCATTTTGTGGTCAAGTCCTACCTTCTCAATGTTATAACTTGTTAAAAACTGTGGATGAAAATGTTATTAGAAAGCAAAGCTTATGAGGAGGCCGCCATTGCTTAATCTTTGGTAGCCAGGGCTCATTGATGTTCCCTTATTTCTTATAAGTGAATATTTATTTTGACCGCTTTTCATTTAGCAGCTAAAGCCATCACTTTTGTATCTACTTGCGTTTCTCCAACAATTCTGCTGAGAATGAGCAGAGAGTGATGAGGGAAGAATACAGATTCAGGAAATGTCAGCCTTGGAATAGACATTACAAATGCCGTCTTATGTTCAGGATGAAAGTGTAGTCTTCCCCACTCTGCAAAGTTCTTCTTCAGCTAAGATGCCAGCAGCTGGGAGACAACCCTTGAGAGCAAAGGGGGCGTCCACTTGCCTAAGGAAGTCGGATTGCCCTGGGTGATCAGTCCAGTCCAGCTGTCACACACGAAAAACTGCCCTGCCATCCTAAGAAATTGTGCTTCCCAATCTTCATTTTAAAGATGAGGAAATTGAGGCCCATGGAGGTGAAATGCTTTGCCCGAAGTTACACATCTGGATAAATAGCATGCATCTTACAGATAGGCTGATTCCCAGTCTGGGGTATTTTTCCTATGGAGTGAAATTCATGGTATGCCTCCTTCACATATCTATAAGAGTGAGTGTTCTTAAAGTTGAAATCAAAGAACTGTAAGACACTAGAGAAATGAGAAGGTAGGGCTGACCCAGAAAAGCTGTGCTTTTCAAAAATATCCACCTTTCCTCTATCTCTATAATAATTTTCTCAATCAAATGTCCTTTTGGGTTTAACAAAGTGCTCATCAAAAGGCAAAATGCCCTCTTAGAAAGTTACCAGCTATTCAATGCTAATGTGAATGAATCCAATGGGGTGAGACACATTACCAATTTCTCAAAACCTTCCTGAACACAGCCAGAGGGAAAGAGTGTTTTGATTGAGGGAGGAGATCTATCTTTTATAATCTTATTTTTTGAAATCTGCCCAACCCTCCATGTTCTACATGGCCCCGTTCCCTGACAGCTCGAGGTAATAAGCCAAGATTTACGAACGCAAAACAGTCTTCTATCCAAATATTCTAGCAGCTATTATGTATTGTTTTACTCTTTACCTGGATTTGAAGAACTGTCAAGGTCATCATGCTATAGATCTCAACTACCATTTAGTGTTTATTCCATTTTGTTGAGCTTTGTCCATCCTTTGAGTGATCTCCCTTAAATGCGAATTCTCCTATGAGGAATAACACACAAAATCTTTAACAGCTTTAACGTCAGGGGAGAACACAGCTTATCTGATCACGTCACTCCTCTTAGGATTTATCTGGTCGTGTTATTTCTCTGTTTAAGACCTTTCAATGGCCTTTCATGCTCTTCGGCCTCCCAGAACGCCTGGCCCAAGAGTAGAGCTTGTAAAGACTTATGTGCACCCTTCACCATCCATTGATTTACATCTCATATTTCTATGTATTATTTCAATACTCGAGTCTTGAAAGGCAAAGTACAAATTTCACTTAAAGCATCCCTCGATGTCTATCAGCTTGTCATTTCCAATATTCGACATTAACCAATTTAAGTCAGTTAAGCGTCCGACTCTTGATTTCAGCTCAGGTCCTAATCTCACGGTTTTGTGGGATTGAGCCCCGCGTTGGGTTCCGCGCCGACAACGTAGAGCCAGCTTGGGATTCTCTCTCTCTCCCTCTCTTTCTGCCCCTCCCCAGCTCATGCGTGCTCCCCACCCCTCTCAAAATAAATAAATACACTTTAAAAAAATAACTGATTAATTAATTGACAGATAATAATATAACCACTACTCTTGTATGGGATGCCCTCAAAAATTACTCTTAATCTTAGAAGTTGGTTTGGACTCTAAGAGTTCGACTGCCGCTGCCCTAGAGGCTGGCATCCTAGATCCTCAGCCTAATACATAAAGGTCTCTGAACCAGCCTTTCACACCATCTTGCAGAACTCCAAGAGCACCATGCCGGCTCATGCTCTAGACCTCAGCGAGGCAATCCCTCTTACAATACCCGCTCTATCTCACCTAGCTAACACCTACGCATTTAAGAATTAGAGCACAGACATCATCTTCCCCAGGGAGGCTTTCTTCATACCCATCAGATCCCACTTAACGAAAGGGGGGTCACATTCCTCTGATCTGGCGTGCTTCCACTAAAGACGCGTCCCTACCAATTGGATAAGACGATTGTGTGGAAGACTTAGGGACTTCTCTTCTTTGAAGAGTGTTGGGAAAGCAAAAAGTTCTGTTACTGTAACTTCTGAAAAAGTCTGGACTTGGAAACTTCCAGACACCCCTCTTCTCCCAAGTTCCTAGGGTAGGCCCAGGGTTAGGGTGAGTTAACTGGAGATTTAAATTCTTGTGGCAGGAAACAATCTCCCTCCCACATCCCAAAACTTTTGCTGTCCAATGTGATAACTGCCAAGTGGGAAAGGGGGGCAGACTGGCACCACGGCAGACAGGAGGCTGGTGGGAACTCACCTACCTCAGACCCCTCCAGGCAGGTGGCCACCTACCCTACCTTCATCAAGGTAGCCATCCACTGAACTTCTTTGCTCTGTGGCTTTCTTCCTTTTCTGTACAAGGAGGTCACGCACCTCTCATGTTCTTTATCCCTGCACATCCCCATCTTGCTAACCATTAAAAAAATGGTGGAAAAAAAGAGTTATTCTTGATTATTTTATGGCAGATAGCTCTTGTGACTTTCCATCCTAATACCATTTACTGTAATTTCTGCCTCACCTTCGGAGATAGGAAGGTACTGGGGTCTAATCTTACCCCTTTGAAACTGCACTTTATTCCTGTAAAAAGGTTTAATGGCATTTGGGGATTGTATGTCTCTTATCTTGACAAATCTTCCCAGCTCTGTCCTTCTAGAATTACTAAGAATAGATAAAAGAAGAAAAAGAGGGTATATTTTTAGCTTGTGTGAGGGGCCTTCTATTTTATTTATCAGCTATCTATAAAGTGTCTGCATCATGACGATAAAGGCATTTGAAATCCAAATGAAAGCATTTATTCAGATCTTAGCTCCTCAACAGGAAACAGGGTTATAAGAGATTCCAAAGATACAGATGGCATATTTTGGTAAAAACTAAATCAATGTCCCTTTGAACTGTAAGTGCAGACTTCAGAAAATCATGTGTAGATAATATTAGGCTTTAGAGCTGGGGGAAAAAAATGGCTTTTCTAGTTACAATCATCATTTCTCTCCAGTCGGTTCAGTACGTGTGGCTTAGAGTCACAAAATTTGAGCTGTAGGCTTTTGGTTCTTCCCCTAGTCCATCTTGAGCAACGTGAATAATTCCCGGAGCCTCTGTGCGCCCACCTACAAAAATGGGGCTACCTAGATTTTCCAACAGAGGCTCAATGAGGAGTAAATGAAATCGTATGTATGAAATGACTTTGTAACCTGTAAAATAAAATCTCAGATCCTCATTCGGGTCAATTTGTTTCCCGTTATATCTTGCTGATGTGAATCATCAGGAGGATGATCAGAGAAAGTAGGCATTTCCTTCCGTATCACCAAGAGAGACAGCGAGATGACAGTATGTCCTCATTTCTACCCCTTGCCCTTTCCCCAGCCAGTTTCGAACTGTGATACGGAGAAAGGCTTGGGCGCCTTTTCATTCCTTGGTGTCCTTATGTCCTGAGAGTCTAGACTATAGCCAAGTGACACAGAATCAGGTTCTGTTAACTGGTCTACCAAATATCTACTTGAGCTATTCTGGTTTCTTTAGTACCACAGTCTTCTCGATGACCTGATACTAACTCATGTTTGTATAGCTTTTTCTTACCTTATTTCACCTGAATGTCCTCATAACCCCATGAGGTGGTCCAAGTAGGTAGGATTAAAACATTCACTTCACATATGATAAGTCTGAGCCTCATGAGATATAAAGGACGTGTCAAGGTCACACCGTTAACATCAGCAGAGCTGAGCCTAGGATATGGGTCTTCCAGCTTTGGTCCCTGGAGGTCCTTTTTTAAATTCCAGACTGCAGTACGCTGTTAACAAACTCGACACTGAAGCATCTTGTCAGGCTTGGTCAAAGAGCAAATGACCTTGAATAATGCCTGTGGGCTCTTTATTGAAGATTCACAGAGGAATGTGTATCTATGTGCAGGGAAATGTGATCTTTCTTTTAAAATTCGTTTCTTCGTTAACCCTCATAAAGTCACAGCTTATCTGAGAAGACGAGAAGGATGCAGGGTTTTCCTTCAGTCTGTGGTCTGGCCTGTTTACAAAGCCTCTGCCTGGTTTCTTTGTTGAAAAAGGTGTTTGACCACGGCCAGCTGGGTCCTCTGTGGCCTTTCCCCCAACCTGCGATCCTTGACTGGTATCTGAGGTTGTATACTTTCGTGTCCACAGGGAGGGCCTGATACTGGCTCGTCCTGCGTCTGGTTCGATTGCTTTGGCGACTTCTCCCATCTGTAAGTTTCCTTTAAACTTTCAATTCGTTTCCACGTGTGTGATTACATTAGCTTCTCACTTCTGATCTCTTTCCCCTCAGAATCTTTGTACCTATTCTGTCTCTGGTGTCTCACTATCCTATTTTGGGATTAAATTATACCATTTATGCCTGGATTTATTCCTTAAATATTTTTTTTAATTCTTCTTCTTTGCTATCTTGTAACTCTTCTGCTACTTCTTTCTAATTTTTATAATATAGCTTCCTTCTTACTCCAAATATAATTTGTTTCTATTTTTGGCAGATACCCACGTAATTTTCGTAATTTTATGATGCGAGAATTTCTTCCCCATTGGTTCTTCTTTTTAAAGTTTATTTATTTTGAGAGGAAGAGAGAGTGTATGAGTGAATGGGAGGGGCAGAGAGAGAGAGAGGGAGAGAGAGAGAGAGAGAGGGAGAGAGAGAGAGAATCCCAAGCGGACTCTGCACGGAGCCTGATGCAGGACTCGAACCCACGAAACTGTGAGATCATGACCTGAGCAGAAATTGGGAATCGGAGGCTTAACCGACTGAGCCAGGAGGTGCCCTGCTCCGTTTGGTCTTATGAGGAACTAACACTCAGAGACATTCAGCAATGAGCTCAAGGCCACACAGCCAGAAAGGGGCCAAGAGAGGATGCAAGGTGGCTACGGATTTGTGTCTTCCTTTTCCTTCCCTCCCTTGATTTTCTTTCTTCTCCCTTTAACTTCAGTCCAGGTCGTCTTACCCCAAAGGAGGCCCGGATTTTCTCCTTCACGTCTTCAGAGGCATGGGGCGCCACGCGCAGGGCACAGCCTCCGTGTCCCTTCCCCTGGCACATCTGGTTTGTGCTGTTAAGCCACACCGCTGTGGAATCCCAGCAAACCCTGCCTGCCCCCAGTCCTCTCTTATCAACCACAGACCATCACCCCTGGGGCCCTGAAGAATTCATATATATATATTTTTTTACATTTATTTATTTTTGAGACAGAGAGAGACAGAGCACACATGGGGGAGGGTCAGTGAGAGAGGGAGACACAGAATCCGAAGCAGGCCCCTGGCTCTGAGCTGTCAGCACAGAGCCCGATGCGGGGCTCGAAATCATAGACCGCGAGATCATGACCTGGGCTGAAGTCGGCCGTTTAACTGACTGAGCCACCCAGGTGCCCCAAGAATTCATATTTTTTTTAAGCACAAGGAAGGAAGAATCTAGCAACCCAAGGTCACAGAGATCTTCTAAGACAGCTGCCATTCCAAATACCCTACTTGGTCTTTCCCCAAAAGTACGCTCATCAGACCACGTGTTCCGGTTTGGGGCTCAGAAAATAGATGTACTCCAGCTAAGTTGTAATTCAGCCGACAGACCAGGTTTGTATAACCCTAGTAAGGCGACAGCCGCTGTAGCAACATTGATTCCTAAGTATCAAAGTCCAAACACCTGAATTTTCTAGATCCTGAAGGATCACCCGAACAAGTCACATAGTGTCTAAGAAATTTTCTCTTAGTAAGTGATGGTCTCGGGACGCCTGGGTAGCTCAGTCGGTTAAGTGTCCGACTTAGGCTCAGGTCACGATCCTACGGTTTGTGAGTTTGAGCCCCGCATCGGGCTCACTGCTATCAGCGCAGAGCCCGCTTCAGACCCCCTGTCCCCCCCTCTCTCTCTCTGCCCTTCCCCCACTCACGCTCTCTCTCAAAAATAACTAAAACATTTAAGAATAAAAGAACATGATAGCCTAATAGGACAAATACAAAGATCCTGACCTGATCCTTCCGAACGTCATTGCTTATGAAGCCTTCGGTTGCACTTCAGGCAAAGTCAGGGGCTTCCTGGTTCTCTGCACGTTAACACTTTGTTCTGAACTTGATTGCAGCAGTCATGACAGCTGTTCAAGATACATGTATTTACTGAGTCTTATATGCCAGTCCTCTGCTGTTAGGAATATAAACATGAATTAAACCTAGTCCCTGGTCCCCAAAGGGTTTGGGATCTAGTTAGGGGATGCATTGCATAAACAGAATTCCAAAAGAAGGTGATGAGTGGCATGCTAGGCATCACAAATGTGGGCTCTAGAAGGAACCCGAGGGGCGCCTGGGTGGCTCAGTCGGTTGAGCGTCCGACTTCCGCTCAGGTCACCGTCTGGCGGTTGACGAGTTCGAGCCCCGCATCCGGCTCTGTGCCGACACCTCCGAGCCTGGAGCCTGTTTCAGATTCTGTGTCTCCCTCTCTCTCTGCACCTTCCCCGCTCATGCTCTGTCTCCCTCTCTCTCTCTCTTAAAAATAAATGTAAACGTTAAAAAAAATTAACAGAAGGAATCCCAGCTCTGTGTGGTACAGCACAGTGGGAGAGTGTGATCGTGTTCTGCTACCACACTACCCTTCCATCTTCTCCCTGAAGGAGTTCGGCGACCACATGCCGCACCGTAGACAGCCACCCCAGTCCTCCTCACTACCAAGTGCCACCCCTCCTCCGTGCCTGCAGAACCTTGCCTCATTCTGACCCGCGTGAACCTTCGAGACTTAGCTGGAGGGTCATTCACGAACGGAGACGTTCTGACCACACTCCCTCCAAAATAAGATGCATTTCTTTTGCTTAGTCCTTTCTCCCTAAAATAATAATAACATAATAATAAACATAAGTAATAACGTGAAAATAATAATTCTTTGTATCAAAAGATACACGTTTTGGCACATACTCTCTGTCCGTTACCACAATAACCCCAAGAAATGAGCACGAGGTACTTGTTGAGAAAAGAGGGAGTTAGTGACTTGCCCAAGGTGGCGGTGTTTCTTGTGTCCATCTAGACTATGAACTCGGGTCTTGTTCAATTACGTAACCCAAGGAGGTAGGGCAGGAGGACAGTGCTGCTGCTACATTGTATTCTCGAAAGATATTTGTGGAACGAATGAATGAATGAATGAATGACAAAAGTGAAGTCCACTTGATCTCCACCGCAACTTAGTGAGGCAGGAAAAGCCGTCACAATTATCCCCATTTTACAGTTGAGGAAGCAGCCCAGGGACATTAAGTGATCTGCCCAGGTCCTACCAGCGGAAAGGAAGAGACACACACACATGTCACGATTCCAGGTCCAAGATGCATACGCTTCCACGCCCCCTGCTCAAAGCGGCACCTCCTGGGATGCCCTTTCCCGAGCCTCCCACACGTCCAGTGCAGAGTGGAGTTCTGCTGACTCATGTCAACGCTAAAAACCAAGCTGAGTTCTAGGATTCGTGATTTGTGACCTCCTGCCCCCTAGAACATGGAGTTTGATGTTCATTAATCACAAACCTTCAGCAGTCACACACTGCTCGCAATTCTGGGTCTTCAGGAAACAGTCCTGGCTAAGAAGGATTCCCCTGGTGCAGAGTAAATGGCAGCAGATCAAAACACTTTTGCCCCACACCACCCCTCACCCCGTTCTGGCCACGAAGTCACAACTAAAGGAAGGTTTAGAAACTCTTGTACTGCTTTCTGTGGGCTTTGAGAAGGTAATAATTGGCAACCCGCTCCTCCCAGACAACTGGCTCAAGGATTTGTATCACTGTCTACCAATTTTATGGCAAAATTTTCCCCAAGGTGCACTAGAAGTTCAAAGCCATGTCATTGGATAAGGCGAATCCTATTACACAAAAACTCCTATAGAGAATTAAAATGTTCCTGTAATTCAGGAATAAGGTTACATCAGTCATTCCCGGAAATTGGCACCTCAGATGGCAGATTGTGTTAGTTTTTTGTTTTTCACTATAATGAGATAAGATACATGGCACAGAACAGAGTTGGGGATTTTGTTGTTGTCGTATTAGGGATTAGACATGGATGTAAAATGGAGGAGAACGAAATCAAGCTGATCCCACACACTTAAGCAGAAGTCCACGGGGAAAGACGGGAACCTGTGCTTCTGGTCCAGGTGGTGAGGGTGTCCCGTGGGAGCCAGGCCCTTTCGTCACAGGGTAAATACCAGCACCTGACTCAGCAAGTGGAGCGAGGCAGAAGGAGGATCCGGGGAGAAAACCGGGAAGACTGAAATAAAACAAAAGCATTTACAGTAAAACCTTGGCATGAATGTATAATTCATTCCAGAAACATGCTCATAATCTAAAGCACTTGTGCATCAAAGCGAATTTCCCCATAAGAAATAATGGAAACTCAGAGGATTTGTTCCACGACCCCAAAATAGTCACAAAAATGATTATAATACTGTAATATAATACAAAATAATAACAAAAATACAAAATATAAAGAAAAACAAACTAATAAACCTGCACTTACCTTTGAAAATCTTCATGGCTGGTGTGAGGGAGACGAGAGAGGAGGATTATTGTGTAGGATGACTCTCACTACCACTAATGGAGTCACTGCTATCTATTGGCTCAGCGGAATCCTTTTCTGGGTGGGGGCCGTTGTATACGCTCGCACGGGTGTTGACTACAGCACAGTATTAATAAACTCTTGTCATATTCTCTATTTAATGTAACTGGCAATAGGGCAGCAAAGGGAAGGGTCTATATCGGCAGGCAGCCCGACCTAGCAGGAAGCAAAGCATTCCTAAGCTTACTCTTGGATGGAAAAGCAAAGAACTGTCCATAGGTGCTCTGAAGTGACAAAACACACACAAGTGCCAGTTGTGGGCACCTTCCAACGTTCTGAAAAGTCACTGATTTCTGCCAAACATCGCAGCCTGAGACGGAGCATCTGAGCATGGAGACGATCACCCACAACCCGCAGCGAGACAGAGAGAGAGAGAGAGAGAGAGAGAGAGAACCATTGGCTCAGTTGTGATCATGTCCCGTTCGGCATCATGTGCTACTTGCGTGGCAAGACATCGCTTGTTTATCAAGTTGAAATGTATCAGAAATGTTCGCTCCTCTTGTGGAACACTAGCAGAACAAGTTACTCGCAAGCCAAGGTTTTACTCTATTTGGGATCTCAGAATTTGGGGAGCACAGATTTGGGGAGCAGCCCAAATTGTGTCCTCCTCGGGAGCAAAAGCCAGGGGCTCTTAAAGACAAAGGGGGAACGCTCGTATATGTTGTTTGCAAAGAATTTTGATTGGTGTTGGTGGCAGAAAACCAATCTTGGCTAAACGTAATTGATCCCCAGGGCTCACACTAAGCAAAAGTCTGCCGGTCTAGCGAGTTGCAGATGCCCGCGTAGAGTCCTTGCAGTATTTGCCACTTGACACGGTTCAAAGGTTCACGGTTCCATCAGGTGAGGACACGCACCTCCTTAATGGCCTCTCGGCTCCGTTTTAAAACCCCTTGACATCAGTGACTCCATTTTATCTCACCTGTTATAGGGGTTGGCATGGCAATTTCAGGCCCACCTGCTGCCTCAGCCAAAGAGGGCGGCCGGCAGACAAGCGTCCGTGTGTGTGAGCCACTGTGGCTGCTTCTCTGCTTCCAGAAGGGAAGAGGGCTAAGAGGGCGAGAAGACGATGTATCAGGAGAAGGGCCTTGAGCATTTGGGCTGCTTCCTCGTGTTCCCTTTTTGTGCCTTCAGGGTCTGCTTGAGCGCTAGCTCGTGTGTCACTTCCATTTGACGATGAAGTGCTGCTATGCACATCTAACTTTACGGGTTGGGGGGGTCAGATAATTCCCAAGTCATGACGGGAAGCTTAGTTCACATGGTAATGTTGTGGCCGGGGCCAAGCATTCATTGTCTACTAAGGCCTTGCAGCAAACTAAAATGTTTTGTGCAGATGATGGCATGACTGCATCCAAACCCAAACATCTTCTCTGCCATTCACTCATAAGGGCCTGACAAATGCTCCAAACGGCATCTCTATCTACCGCTGACATTTCAAGTACCATCAAAGCTGCTGGGTCATATGGCCCAAGAGGAACCCAAGATAGCTAAGATAGTCACATGGTTGTAGTTGGCCTTTGTAACTACATTCTTCCACTCTCCGCTCCACGTTTCCATTGCCCTCAACAAGCACTCCAGTTGGTTATGGGTCTCAGCCAGATGGGATGACTCTGAACCTTCATTCCCGGAATTCATAGCAACCTAGACTTATTACAGAACTGCCTTTTATTTTAGGCTCCATTCAAAACTGGTAGGTTTGGGGGTTACTCAGTGAAAAGATTTATGTAACATGCCCAAATAAAGTATACGTGGCCTCAAAAATCCAAAGAATCTCACTAGCGAAACGCTTTTTCGTAATAGCAGAAATGTTATAATTCTAGATTGTTCAGGTGTGGTTTGAGGTAGGGAGTCAGGTTCATTATTTTCCCCATGAGAACTTCCAATCTTTCAAGCAACACTTGTTGAAAATTCTTTCCTTTTCCCACTGAATTCTTTTGATGACTTAGTAAAAAATCATTAACCACAGGACCATGCATTTATTTCTGGATTCTAATTTGATCAATTTGCATATGTCACTAGGCTAATAATCCATTCTACTTTGATTAATGTAGTTTAAGAATAACTCCTGAAAGGGGTACCTGGGTGGCTCAGTCAGTTAAGCGTCCGACCTTGGCTCAGGTCATGATCTCACAGTTGGTGAGTTCGAGCCCGTATCGGGCTCTGTGCTGACAGTTCAGAGCCTGGAGCCTGCTTCGGATTCTGTGGCTCCCTCTCTCTCTGCCCCTTCCAGGCTCATGCTCTGTCTCTCTCTGTCTCAAAAATAAATAAACATTAAAAAAATAATAATAATTTCTGAAAGCAGATAAAATAAGTTCTCTTACTTGTACTTATTGTTTGAATTTTGTTTGGTTACTCTAGGGTTTTTGAATATCCATATAAATTTTAGGATAAATATATAAATTTATATTTTATAAAAACTGTTGAGAATTTAATTGAGATTGTTTTGGATCCACAGATCCAACTGGAGAAAAATAACATCTTAATAATAGTGATGCTTCCAATTGGTGAAAAAGGTATATTTCACTGATATTGATTTGCTTTACTTTTTCTCAGAAATATTTTGTAATTTTTAGTGTCAAGAATTAGTAGGCTTTTAGTTAAGTTTATTCCTAATATTTTTTATAATTTTAATTTCTGTAGTTTGATTTCTAGTACTTAGAAAGACAATTTTTATATTCATCTTGTATCCTGTGACTTTGCATAGTTTTGTTTTTTTTTTAATAGACTCCTTATGTGCACACAATGACATTGTCACAAATAAAGATAGTTTACCTTTTTCCTTTTTGAGGCTTACAAATTTCTTCTCTTTCCTTGATTTACTCCGCTGGGTAGAACCCACAGAAAAGTCCTGAATAGAAATAGAAAGACCAGTCTTCCTTCCCTTGTTCTCACTCTTTTTTTTTTTTTAAATGTTTATTTATTTTTAAGAGAGAGATAGAGCATGAACAGGGGAGGGTTAGAGTGAGATGGAGACAGAATCCGAAGCAGGGTTCATGCTCTGAGCCATTAGCACAGAGCCCAACGCGGGGCTTGAACTCACAAACCCTGAGATCATGACCTGAGCCGAAGTCGGAGACTTAACTGAGCCACCCAGGCGCCCCACCCCGCCTTGTTCCCACTCTTAATGTGGATATTAACTGTAGGATTTTCAAAGATGCACTTTACCAGATGAAAAATTTCCCTTCTATTCCTCATTCATAGTTTTTGCTATGAAGTTTTTCCCTTCTGTCAATTTTTTTTTATATTAATTGTGATGGTCAGATTTTTTTTTTTTTTTGCTTTATTCTGTTAACATGAATTACATTAAGTCAGACATCCTCAACCAATCTTGTATTTCTGGTAAAAGTTCACCTAGTTCAGATGTATTATCTATTTAATATATTACTATTTTTGAATTGCTAATATTTTAAGGATTTTGTAGCTATTTTCATCCAAATGTTCTGTAATTTTCTTTCTTCACAATACTCTTGTCTGGTTTTGGTATTAGGGTTATTTTAGTCTCATAAATAAGTTGGAAGGTTTATTGTCCTCTATTTTCTAAAAAAAAAATTTTGTGAGATTAGTGTTATTTTTTCCCCAAATGATTGATAGAACTCAATAGTGAACCCATCTGTGGCTGAAGTCTTTTTTGACAGATATAAGGTTATTTTTTCTTCCTTTTGCCTTTCCTTTTTTTTTTTTTCTTTCCTTCCTTGTTTATTTTTACTGTTGTTGTTGTCTTGTTGTTTTGATGGCTGATCTCCTTTGTTGCTCTTAGAACATATACTTTTTTTTAAGTTTATTTATTTCTTTTGAGGGGGGACAGGGACAGAGAGAGAGAGACAGAGAGAGGAGCCCAAGTAGTCTCCATGCTGTCAGCATAGAGCCCGACGTGGAGCTTGATCTCACCACCTGTGAGATCATGACCTGAGCTGAAACCAAGAGTGAGGCCCTTAATTGACCGAGCCACCCAGGTGCCTCAAGAACATCTCCCTTTGGGCTGGACTCAGACTCAGAGGACAGCCTCCGCCTCTTGGCAATCTGTTCCTAGCAAGGCTAGGCAGGGCCCCTTCATTCTCTTGGTCAAAGTTAAGCATATTCTACAGCCTCTTCCTGATTTTTCTTAGCACGCTCTTTCTTCAGAGCAATACACCCATGTTTGTGTTGCAGGACATGGGGAGTAGTAAGACACTGAATTCAGGATGCTTCAGCCCTAGATTTCTTACCCTCCTTGTTAAGGGGCTGTCTCACAACATACTGGTGGCAGCATCTTCTTTAGAGAGACTGAAAGGTTTGTGGATTCCGCCAGCTCTTTAGGGTCCCAGATGACGAGATAATACCAGTGACTCCAGGAATATCCTTCCCCCGCTTTTTTCACAATGACCAGGTTGAGAACCCCCAGATTGGCCTCCATGGTGCCACTTGACCCAGATGTGTGTTTCCTTTCTCCGGTCCTCCTTGCCCGGGAACAGGAAGGCCCCTTACTCAGTAGCGGGTGGACACGGCCATGGGTGGAGACACCCTGCTTCGTGGGGAAACCTTGCTTGTCATTCCCGCCAGTAATTCGGACCACGGAACCCTTCCATTCTTCACGCAGAGCATTAGCAGCAACTTCTGTGGCCACACGCTTCTCAGAAAAGGTAAGGAGTTTGCAAACATCATCCACATCAATGAGTTTCTGGCAGCCAGTGGCTGGGAAACAGAGGTTCAGCTTCATCCCAAAGAGCCCACCGCCTTCGAGGACCTGCAAAAAAGAGCGCTTTTTACCTTTGCTATTTTTCTCTTCGATCAGTTTTATTGAGGTTTGATGTCAAAGGACTTTGCCCACCTCATCGCAACTCTTGATTTTATTGACATAAAGTTATTTTCCGTATCTATTTGGTGTTATGGATATATAATGTTTTCTCTTTCGTTTCCGATATTGATCGTGTGTGTGTTTCCCTTCTCTTCTTCTCGATTTGCTGAGTAAGATGCATATCATCTTTAAAAAATCTTTCCAAAGACCTAGCTTTGGGTTTACTTGATTTCCTCTAGCGTTAGTCTGTTTTCTATTCACTGCTTTACTGACATCAAACTTTTATATGTTTAAAGCAAAGTATTTTTTAATTCCCCCTACGTCTTCTTCTTTGATCCAAGTCTCCTTTGGAGGTTTATTGATTAATGTCCAAAAGTTTAGAGATTTCCTAAATATCTTTTTGTTCCTGATTTCTGAATTAATTCCTTTGTGGTTAGAGAACACACCTTATGCTTATCAATTGTTTGAAATTCAATAAAAATTTTGTTCTAGCCCAGCAGATGACCTATCTAGTGAACATCCTCTGTGCCCTCGAAAAGAACGGCTTTAGGGTTCTCTGTCCCACCCGTGTTAAGTAGGTTCCTTCGGTCGCTTGATAATGTTGTTCATGATTTCTATACTTTTGCAGATTTGTCTACTTATTCTAATTACGGAGTGGTAAATGGTAAAACCTCAAACGATATTTGTCTACTTTTTGTTCTGTTATCTTTTGCTTCGTATATTTGAACCTTCGTTAGTAGGTGTCCATATGTTTAGGATTGTTACGTCTTCTAGAAAAGCTGATGAAATGCCCCTCTTGATTTCCACAGTAAAACTTTTTGTCTTGAAATATACTTTATATCATATCTACTCCAGCTTCCTTGTAATTAGGATGGATATTTCTTTTCCCTCTTTTCACTGCCCTCACATTGACCACGTCTGGTGCTCTCCATTCCTCAATTTAGATGAGTTGTCTGAAGACTTTAGGTCTGCATTTCTCTTAGTGGATATTTGCTAATAATAAGTCTGTCAGCTCCTGTTTCAAAATGCCTTTATTTTGCCTTTACTTTTGATGGATATTTTCTCTGGAAAAAGTACGTGAAATTGAAATGTTTTATGCCTTGTCTTTTGGTTTGAATTACCGCTTATAAGATGCCAGCAGTCAATCTTATCTTTGTTCTGCTGTATATAAACTGCCTGTTTTTTCTTTAGATCATTAATATATAGCTATTTTCCCATGATGTTTACTTATCATTGTGAATGCTACATTTTTGGCAGTCTGAATTATGCTGTCTTCTTTTTAAGCGTGTTGAGATTTTACTGGCAGGCAGCTAATTTGCTGGCAGATTTTCTTTTGCTGAGGCTTGTTTATTTGTTTATTTTTGTTAAATGTTTGTTTTTGAGAGCGAGAGACAGAGGCAGAGAGAGAGGGAGACACAGGATCTGAAGCAGGCTCTGCGCTGACAGCAGAGAGCCCTTGTGGGGCTCGAACTCACGAACCGTTGAGATCATGACCTGAGCCGAAGTCGGGTGCTTAACATTCCTAAGTCATGGCCCTTCTGGGGCCTCAGCTGTATATG
This sequence comes from Panthera uncia, assembly GCF_023721935.1. Classification (NCBI taxonomy): domain Eukaryota; kingdom Metazoa; phylum Chordata; class Mammalia; order Carnivora; family Felidae; genus Panthera; species Panthera uncia. Next base: position 60,705,052 of record NC_064813.1, read on the forward strand.
TCACCTGTTCTACTAGGAGTTTTTAGCTGTTCAGAACTCCGGTAAGCCTAGCACTGTGTGAGCTTTACAATAACTGTACAGATCACAGCTCCCCGCTGGCTCTTCTCGGTCAGTCCTATGCAGTGTCTTCTTGGATTCGCTCAACCACAAGTCTGACGAGCCATTTAGACTCTTTTGCAGATTCCTGGAGCTCCTTCTTTGTGCAAGTACCTCTTGAGTCCCTGACCTGCAAACTCCAGCCTCTGTAGACAGCTGAAACTCTTATTTTCTCTCTCTCCCACCTAGCAAAATCACGATTCTGTTTTGATTCTGTTTTTCTCAACTGCCGTTCAGAAAATGCCCTGAAGCAGAAAGCTAGGGTAAATGTGGAGCTCGGTTTGTGTATTTCCGTTCTCTCCAGGATCACAGAGTCACTGTCTGTATCCAGTGTCTGAAAATAGTTGCTTCCTACATTCTGTCCGGTTTTATATTTGCTTATGACAGAAAAGTAGGTCTGACACCTGCCATTCCAGAATAGTGTAAACCGGAAGGCCCCTGTTATGTTTTGTTTTTATTTTCAAATCCTGGTTGATTTTTTTCTTAAGTGTGCATATAATAAAGCTCAAGCTGTGTCGTATTATTTTGTGGCCTTTGGCAAAGGTCCCCCACCATACAGAGCAGTTGCACTACCCAGAAAATTCTCTGACGAAGGCCCTTCGTCGTCAGATCTTTCCCCTTCCCCCAGACCATGGGAACCACTGGTCTGTTTTCCATTGCTATCATTTTTCCTTTTCCTGAACATCAAATTCATGAAATCATCAAAACGGTAGCCTTCTGGATCTTGCTTCTTTCACTTGGCAAAATGAGTTGAAGATTTATTTATGTTGTTGCATGAATCAATAGTTTATTCCTTTTTACTACTGAGTCCTATTTCCCAGCATGGATGTGCCACAGTTGATTTATCTTTTCACCGTTTAAAAGTCATCTTGGTCGTTTCCAACTTTTGGCGACTATGAATAAAACTGCTATACACATTCATGTACAGGTTTTTGTGTGGCTGTGAGTTTTCAACTCATTTTTTTAAATACCCGGTAATGGAATTGTGGGGTCATATATAAGTGTATATTTAACTTTGTAAGAAACAGTTTCCCAGAATGGCTGTTCCACTTTGCAATAAACATGAGTTCCTGTTCCCCACATCTTTACCAGAATTTGGTATTTCTGGTATTTGTTTGTTTTCAATTTCAGCCATCCTAACAGGTGTGTAGTGGTAATTCGATGTTTTAATTTGCGGTTTCTGTGTCTTTTCATATGCTTATCTCTCCTGAAGACAACATTAATAAAGTTCTTCTGCGTGTTGCTTTTCTTAATTTTGCCTGATTTGTTTTATGAAAAAATATAAGATGAAGGGACAGTCAAAACGAAACCCTTTTTTCAAAACAAAACCACCAAAACTTAAAACAACTATCTTCCTTTGACCTACATCCTCCTTGGGATAAGTTTCTGTTCTCCACACACTCATTTCCACCCTCCCTCAAACCTGCTCCCATCCGGCTTTCACCCCAGCGGCTCCACTGAAATCACTCTTGTCAGTATCACCCCTTAACTCGCGCGTTGCACACCTAGTGGTAAATTCCTGGATATTGTCATCTTCAAAGTCAACACCATTTGACACCGTTGGCCACTCTGTTGACTCGGCTTTTAGTTCACATTACTTTCTTTGTTCCCAACTGTCTTCTCCTTGATCCTTCTGACTTTCCAGTTAAGGAGTGGCCTAGGGCTCAGTTCTTGGATTCTTTCTGTTACCTCTGGGATTGAATCTCTCCATGCGGCTTTAAATACTATCCAGATAGGGACAGCTCCCCCCAGTTTTATCCCCAACCTTGAACTCCTCAGGACACATCCATCCAAGTGAGTTCTAGTTATCTCCACTTAGGTAATGTAATAAGTCCTGAAACTTTAAAATACTTTTAAATTTTAGTTAGCTACAGACATAACCATGTTATTTTGCTAACCATGAACTTATCAAGCTAGATTTATATGGCTCCAAAGTGAAAGATTTTTCTCCCCCTTCTATCCTTCAACACCTCAGTCCCCCTGTCTTGGGGGATTTGTAAGAAACAGTGATTTTTATTTATTTATTTATTTTTTTAATGTTGGCTTCTTTTTGAGAGAGAGAGAGAGAGAGAGAGAGAGAGAGACAGAACATGAGCAGGGGAGGGGCAGAGAGCGAGCGAGAGAGAGAGACAGAAACCGAAGCAGGCTCCAGGCTCTGAGCTGTCAGCACAGAGCCAGACATGGGGCTCAAACCTACAAACTGTGAGATCACGACCTGAGCTGAAGTCAGACGCCCAACTGACTGAGCCACCCAGGTGCCCCTGGTGCTGTTGTTTTTAAAATATATTCCCAGGAGCACCTGGGTGACTCAGCCAGTTAAGCATTGGACTTCGGCTCAGGTCATCGTCTCCAGGTTCGTGAGTTCCAGCACAGAGTCTGCTTGGGATCCTCTCTCTCCGCCCCTCTCCCCACCAGCAAAAGAAATAAATAACTTTAAACTTCCAGAGCGAGATTATACATCTAAAAGCAAATCCATACATTTCCCCTTCCCATTTACATAAATGTTACCTTGCTATTTTGCACACTTTTTTTGTACTTACCTGTATATCATCTTGCACAGTACATTATGTCAACATAGATCCGTATCTCTCTCTTGCTTTCTTAATTACCAGAACTTTACACTATATTTAAGGAATTCTAAGATGCATATTTATCTACTTTAATTTATGTGATGATGGACCATGACGTATAATCACTGTTGGCCAAGTGGCAGTCATGATGTAATTTTCTTTTTCTGCGCAAATATAAATCTGATCATAGCTATTTCTAGTGTAGTCACTTACACTGTTATGAGCATTATTATCAATACATGTTTACGGTTGCCACTGAAATGTTTTTTTAATATACACTATTATTCGTCATTGAAAGGAAAATTCATTGTGTATCCATAACGTCCCGAAAACAGAGCAGTTGGGCATAAAGTTGGTATTGATGAAGAAGTAGTCTTTATTGGAGGAATGGCAATAATTTCATATTTTTTAAAAAACAACACCAAATGCTTAGTAGGACCTAATAAATTAAGATGGCCACTAGTATACGATGCTGTTTTTCATCTATTTATTGAGATGCATGCAAAAATTTTCTTATCACCAACAAAGTAATTTACCTGATGGGAGGAGAAAAGGGTCTAATTTCAGAACAGATGAAAGAAATGTAAAAGTAATGTGTGACTGGTCTGACTAATTAATGTATTATGTAGATGCTCATTCGGATATTGTCTCATAGCTTAGAGTTTTTGTGACTTTTCTTCTCAATGGCACATAAATGATGGTGCACTTTCCAACTTGGTCACCTTAGACTTGATGAAATAAGGTAACGAGTACTATTGCCTGGGAGAGCATGTTCCCATTCTTTGTTGTTTCCTTAGGACTGTATTGACTATTGTTGGCTTTTAATTCTTTCCCACACATTTTGGATACAGTCTACCAAGTTTCCCTAAACAAAAAACAAAAATAAAACGAAATCATTGCTTGATTGGAATTTCATTGAACCAATTACTTCACTGAGATCACATTGTACCACTTTAATATTGTAGTTTCTTGCCCCTTCTTTGCTTTGAAGGTCTTTCTTAATGCATTTCAACAGACTGTTGTAATTTTCTACATAAAGTCCATGCATGTCTGGATTATGGATTGAATTGCACACCCCAATACCTGTGAGTATAACCTTATTGGTAACAGAAGCTCTGCAGATAAAATTAAGATACGTAAAACTCGATTTAGGTAGGCTCTAATCCAATACAGCTAGTGTCCTTACAAGAAGGAGGAGGGGGAGGGGGAGGAGACAGCCCTGTAAAGCTGCAGAGATGAGAGTTAAGTGGTAACCGAACCAGGAACGACTACAGCCACCAGAAGATTGGAAGGGTACACGACACAGCATTGTGAAGCGTATGCGCTCTGCTATACTGTAGACCTCTTGGCTGCGTTTATCTTATATAACTGAAACTTGGGACCCTTTGACTAATACTCGCCATTTCCTCCTCTCTCCAGCCCACGGCAGCCACATTCTACTGTCTGATTCTATTAGTTTGTCTGTTTTAGATCCCTCAAGCAAGTAGCGTCGTGTAGTGTTTGTGTTTCGATGTCTGGTTTGTTTCACTTAGCACAACGCCCTGAAGATCCATCCATGTTGTTGCTAATGGCAGGATGTCCTTCTTTCTAAAGACCAAATATTCCATTGTATGTATATAGCACAACTTCTTTGTCCATGTATCTGCCAGTGGACATTTAGGTTGCTTCAATGTGTTGGCTATTATGGATAATGTTTCAATGAACACGAGAGTGAAGATACTCTCTTTTCTGAGATACTGATTTCACTTCCTTCAGATAGAGACCCGTTAACTATATCTTATAATTATATGTAGTCCTCGTAAAAATAATGTATTGCAATTTGTTGGGATTCACTTTGTATCCTAGCACATAGTAAATTTTTGCAGATTTTCCAAGATGGCTTAAAAAGATGTATATTCCTCCACTTTTGGCTTTAGTGTTCTAAGCTTATAAGAGTTCACAGGTTTATCTCATGCTTTTTAAATCACCAAATCTTTACTTGTTATTTGTATGACCAATTAACTACTTGTAGAAGGGGCATTTATTTATTTTTTTTAATTTTTTTAATGTTATTTTGGGGAGCAAGAGAGAGAGACAGACAGACAGACTGCAAGTGGGGAGAGGGGCAGACAAAGAAGGAGACACAGAATCCGAAACAGGCTCCAGGCTCCGAGCTGTCAGCACAGAGCCCGACGCAGGGCTTGAACTCACAAACTGCGAGCTCATGACCTGAACCAGAGTCGGATGCTTAACTGACTGAGCCACCCAGGTGCCCTGGAGAAGGGCCATTTGTATGTGACAGAGTAACTTATACCATATTAACCCTTCTTTCCAAAACAACTATGAAACATGGGAGAAATATGTACGAAATCATCACAGAGCACCCAGAAACAGAAACGGAAAGACAAAATTCTAGAGTGAGGGAAAATGTATTGAGGTGGGGCCCACCTTCATGCATTGCTTCCTACCTCCGCCCCCTGAGAAGCTGCTCGTTCCGAACATGGCACATAAGTTGTTAGAAGACAGTGGTCGCCTAGCGCTTTCAACAGTGTCACTGGGCTGAGGGGTAAAAATTAGAGGCAGTCAGGACATGAAGGGAGAAAAAAAAAACTTCAGAAAGGTGAGCCTAAAATTCAGAATGCAATGTCCCCTGTGTCAGTGGTGGATTCCTGCACTACATGTGCATGAAATGGAGCCCAAGAAGCCAAGCTCCATGTATCTGCCAACGCCATGATTGTGGCGGCGTTGAGAATTTGAAATAAAGTGTGTCGCATTTTAGAAAGGCTCTCTCACCTAAAATAGTGGTCCGGCGATTTCTTCTTCTACTTTTCCAGTTTCATTCTTTACCATTAATACTCTGATTCATTTGCATTTTACCCTGGCATAAGGTTCAAGATAGACTTTACTTTTTGCCGTATGGTTATCCATTTGTTCCCAAACCAATGAGTTAAGAATCGGCTTTCTTCTACTGATTGGAGATGCTGCTTTTCCATAGATGAAACTGATGCTTTAAAATAAAACCAAAACCAGAGTCCGACGTATTTTCTCAAACTCACCTCCCCTCGCATGTTCCCATTTTAATGAATGTCATTACTTACTCATTGGCTGACACCAAAACCCCTGACTCACCTTTTCTCCTTGTTTGTCTACATCTTGTATTCATTTCTTCTACGATCCCACTGGGTCACCTACAAAAATACAGTAAAACCTTGGTTTACACACATAATGCGTGCCAGAAACGTGCTTCCAATCTAAAGCACTTGTATATCAAAGTGAATTTCTCCATAATAATGGAAACTCAGATGGTTCTTTCCACAACCAAACAATATTCACATAAAACTATTACAATACTGTAATGTAATACAAAATAATAAAGAAAATACAAAATATAAAGAAAAATAAACAACCTGCACTTACCTTTGAAAACCTTCATGGCTGGTGGGAGGGAGACAAGACAGAGGAGGGTTACTGTGCAGGACGACTTTCACTATCACTAACGGATGTTGACTACACTACAGTATTAATAAACTCTTGTCATAGACTGTATTGAATGTAACTGGCAATAAGGCAGCAGAGGAAAGGGCCTATATCGACAGGCTGACCTGGAATTAAGCAAAGCATTCCTAAGCTTACTCTTGGATGGAAAAGCAAAGGACTGTCCATAGGTGCTTTGAAGTGACAAAAATTACATTAGTGCCAGTTGGCACCTTCCAACGTTCTGAAAAATCACTGATTTCTGCCAAACACCACAGCCTGAGACGAAGCATCTGAACATGGGAGGTGATCACCCACAATCCCACAGTGAGAGAGAAAGAGAGAGAGAGAGAGAGAGAGAGAGAGAGAAGAACCATTGGCTCGGTTGTGATCATTGTGATGTTCATCTTCAGGCACTATGCATATTGCAAGACATCGCTCGTTTATCAAGTTAAAATTTATGAGAAATGTTTGCTTCTCTTGTGGAACACTCACAGAACAAGGTTTCACTGTATATACGGAATCTGGCCACCTTTCTGACCATCACCTCTATCGCTACCCCGTTGAGTCCAGGCCATCGCAGGCCATCTTCCCTCACTATTCTAGGAAATTATGTTATCAGTCAAGATATTTCGTCTTTCTGAGCCTCAGTTTCGACTTCTGAAAAGTGTAGAAAATACTAGTAGCCTCATTAACACCGCAGTAATTAAACAATATCATTTTTTGCCAGAGCACTTAGCACTTCTGCAGGAACCTAGTAAATGCTTCAAATCATTCCAGCTTATCTTATGATTCAAGAATTTTGATGAACTTAATCACCAACCAGTTCTTTCTTTCTCAGCCTCAGGGTAGCAGTTTCCTCTGAAGTGGGATCGTTTTCAAGGCAACGTGAGAAATGGCGAACCCCATGGCTTCTCACTGAGTGATGCTTCTCTGCCAAGTTCTCCTCTGTCTTTCTGACCCCTGGCTCAAATCACGGGTCAGTTCTCCATGAAAATCTCATAATTTATTAATTACTTTAGTGGGAATAATAAGTATTCTGAAGGGAAAAGTTTTATCCTCTCCCTTTAACGATCTGTAGAGGATGAGGCTATGGAAAATGGTCGGCCGACATTCATACGAGGCAGTAAGTGGAAACAAGCCAGAAGGGCGACCGCAAATTGGACCGTTAGTTTTGTAGAAGCACCTTGTTGATTTCTTTAAGCTGGGTAATTATGCTGGATTGGCATTATAAATGCCATTACATGCAATATTTTAATATTTAGTCATTCTTTCCTAAAAAAAACTATCATCCGCCATATTATGAAACCTCCACATTGTTGGCTTTCTTTCTTTTTTTTTTTGAGAACTCCCCTCCTCTTTTGAGTCATTTCTATTTTCAAAAGTGTGAGCCCTTTGGCCATGCCTACCTTTTCCTTCCTTCTTATACAGTCTATTCTCTTTAAATACAGCTATGAGCAGAGCTCCCCTCTTGCCAGATCACACCCTGTGTAGTATTTAGGAATAAATAAAATGTGTTGCTAAAAATAATATAGGTGTGGATATGAAGGCTGTATTATTACAAAATTAGCACATAAAATCAGGGGAAAATTTAAATGCAAAGCAACGCTCCACAAACCCCTAAGTTCACAGTCCTCGAATAGAACTATACTATATGTTAGGCAAATAAAGTAACCTCTCTGAGCCTGTTTCCTTAAAAATAAAAAGGTATAATAATTCCTACCTGATCTACTAACCTTCTGCGAAGAAGCCTATATAAATGTGAGCTAGATTTTATGAGCAATGTTCTGGCTCTCTTCGGACTCTTGGTTTGGCTTAGTCAGAGTAAAGAGCAGAGCAGATAAACACAACAAAACTTGGAAAAAAGAAGTCACACTTCAGTGGAAATTGTTTCCATTACATTTGCCGGAATATCAAATGATGAGATAAACCAGGCCTCAATTTCTCAATAGGCAAATCAATTCCCTCAAATCAATGTTTTATTTGAATAAGGATAAGTAAAAAAAAAACAAAACTCCTCTTATCATTAAGAAAACACGCAGATGTGCTGTTCATTCCCATTGTAGGGAATTTAGCCAAAGGTCGGCCAGAGTGAATTAAGAATGTCAAGATTTTCCAAAGCAAATACTCCCTTTTTTTTTTTTTTTTTTTTTTTTTTAGAGAGAGAGAGAGAGAGCACAAGGGAGGAAGAGGGGCAGAGGGAGAGATAGAGAATCCTAAGCAGACTCTATGCTAAGCAGGGAGTTCAATGCCAAGTTCTATCCCACCATCCTGGGATCATGACCTGAGCAGGAATCAAGAGTTGGACACTCAACCACCCAGGCATCCCACTTCTTTTCAAAAATGTTGATTCCTATTGGGAATTTTCTAAGTCTCCAGTGAGAATCCTTGCTTCTTATCATCACCAAAAAGCCCACTTGTGTTTAGAGTTTTCTAGGGATTTCATGGGTTTTTTTTAAAGGTTTCATATATTCTGCCTCTTTCAAAAAAGGCATCCAACCAAGGATGTAAATAACTTCCCCTCCTTCTCTCCCTTCCTTCCTCCCTCCCTTCCTTCCTTTGTTCCTTCCTTCCTTCCCTTCTTCCTTCCTCCCTCCTTCCTTCCCTTCTTCCTTCCTTCCTCCTTCCTTCCCTTCTTCCTTTCTCCCTTCCTCCCTTCCTCCCTTCCTTCTATCAACAAACATTTGTCAAGCACTGGACTAAACAATGAGAAAGTACACAAGAATGAGACGTGAACGTGGCACGAGGGGCTCACAGCCTAGGGCGAGAGACAAGAGAAACCATTAAGGATTTCCATAAGACACGAAGGAAATGCTATTAGAACAGAAAGAAAAATTAACCAGCTCCTCCCTGGGGAATCCAAAAGAGGCTTCTCCGAGAAGGTGGCACTGAAGCTAGACCTTAATTATTTAAAAAATAAAATGAGATACACTTTGCTAGGTGAAAAGGGGGATGGCCGACCCAGACAGAAGGAACAGCAGGGGCAAAGGAAGGTCCGACAGGAGAGGGAACACAAGGGGACAACTGGGTCTGCTCTCATTCTGAGCCGCAGTGCAGACAAGTCTGCAGACTTTAAAGAGAAGACGGATAAGCCACTTTTCTCTCATGCTTCAAACACTTGGCAAAGCTTCTCTTGTGAAGTGTCGGCCCACTTGCTGTGAGGCTAGAGGAGACATTAACTTCTTCTTTTAGTTTTCTGCCAGGTTATTTCTTCTACTTTTATGTCTCTTGATGTGACTTCTTATGCACTGAGAAGATCGGTCCGTTCTAAAGACAATGCACTGGGGGCACCTGGGTGGCTAGGTTGGTTAAGCGTCCAACTCTTGGTTTCGGCTCAGGTCATGATCTCACGGTTCGTGGGTTCGAGCCCCGCACCCGGCTCTGTGCTGACAGCTCAGAGCCTGGAGCCTGCTTCGGATTCTGTGTCTCCCTCCCTCTCTGCCCCTCCCCTGCTCATGCTCTGTCTCTCTCAGCGTCTCAAAAATAAATAAATGTTAAAAATTTTTTAATAAAAAAATAAATAAAGACAATGGATTGAGAGTCTGTGGAGATGAGTAGCTTTTGTGTGTGTGTGTAGTTTTCTGGAGTGGAGAAAAATACAGATGAAAGAGAAAAAGGAAACCCACAACCCGTCAGCATATCTTGAAGCCTTGTGAGTTTGGAGGTATGTCATAGGGACGAAACTAACTTACTTTGTGGAAGGAGCAAAAGGGGACTCAAGTGCTTGGCTAGGGGGTGTACGTATTACATCTGATTTTCAATCCTAGTAAGATACGAAGGCTTCTCAGTGGGCTGGGAAACACAATTTGGTTCCCCACCACCGCCCATCCCCTCCTGCTTTGCCCTCCTGACACCCCAGATTTCTGGCTGGTCTTTAAATGCACAAAGGCCACTTTTCCTCTGCCCATGACTCCCTGCTCTCACTCCAGGGAGTCATGTGTCTCTCTCCCTCATGCACTTCAGGGCTCAGCACAAAGAAGCTTTCTGCAATCACACTACGTAAAACAAGGCCGCCCGTGCCTTCCCAATCATATTCTAACCCTTTCCCTGATGTGTTTTTCTTCTCTAAGTGCTTACTCCCACTTGTCATATCACCTATGTTTATTTGCTAGAATTTTTTATTGTCTGTCTCCTCTCACTGGAGTCGAAGCATCTTGAGAGCAGGCATGAGTCTATTTTGTGTCTGGAAATAAATAAAGTGCCTAGAAGATTGACATTCGGTAAATGGTCAACAAATATATCTTAAATACACAAAAAATCATTTATACTAGCATTATTAACAACATTTTACAGATGAGTAAATTGGATTTCAGACAGGTGAAATCGCTTGTCTGCTGTTCCCTGACTCACGGGGCATCTGTATTTCAATGCACAATGTCTCCCAGAGTTGTGATTTTTCCATTAGGCCAAACTTTATTCCCTAAAGGAATGCTTTCCATGAGACATATCTTCAGGTGTAACTAACATATCAATGTGCCCTCTATTCACCAGGGTTCTTTTTTTTTTTTTTTTTTTTTTTTTCAACGTTTTTTTTTTTTTTTTGGGACAGAGAGAGACAGAGCATGAACGGGGGGGGGGCAGAGAGAGAGGGAGACACAGAATCGGAAACAGGCTCCAGGCTCTGAGCCATCAGCCCAGAGCCTGACGCGGGGCTCGAACTCACGGACCGCGAGATCGTGACCTGGCTGAAGTCGGACGCTTAACCGACTGCGCCATCCAGGCGCCCCTTCACCAGGGTTCTGAACTGTAGAGACCAAATCCACTCTAGCTGGTTTAAGCAAAAATGGATTTATTAATGGTTACCGAGAGTGCACAGCGCACAGACTCATTGGCAGAGCTGAAGAAACAGACTTGAACTGAGCTTCCAGAAATGACTACCAACACCAGACCAAAGAACCGGCCTGCCAAGGAGGTCCTCTTACCTCTCTTACTCTAGAGGAACTGTAGAATCAGGGAATTCGTTGTCATGCCTTCTGGCTTCAGGGCAAGACCACCTCTGCCATAAACAGGAAGATGCTGACTCAGGAAAGTCACCGCTAAGTTCTAGCTCCAGAACCACCACTGGCCGCCATTATGCCAGCAAAATGACCACCCTCTATCCTGGTTCTCTCTCTGTGTAACTCCACTCTGTACAAAGACTCCTACAAGGCCATCTGATTAGTGGAGCTCGAGTCACATTCAGAAATTTTGCTGCAAAGGGAACTGAGAAGTGTAGTTCTTTAGCTTTCCAAACTAGAAGGGCTAGAAGGTAAGTTGCTAGGGGATCAGAACTGTGTTGACAGAGCTAATCTACTTTCCTGTGCTGGACACTTGTTTTTGTTTTTTAACTTTTATTTATTATTGAGAGACAGAGAGACACAGAGCGTGAGAAGGGGAGGGGTCGAGAGAGGGGGAGACACAGAATCTGAAGCAGGCTCCAGGCTCTGAGCTGTCAGCACAGAGCCTGACGCGGGGCTTGAACTCACAATCTGTGAGATCATGACCTGAGCTGAAGTCAGTCGCCCAACCAACTGAGCCACCCAGGCGCCCCCCTGTGCTGGACACTTGTTAGATCATGGTCTTGTTCAGTCTGCACAGCAACTCCATAACACGGGTACCATCACACCCGCCAAATTCATGAGGACGTGAAGGCTCAGAAAAGGTCCCTAGTCGCTAATGAGTCACCTAGAGTCACCAAAGAGGTCGTCTAATGAGAGGCTCTTGCACCTTCTTTGTAGAGTTTACCAGAGTCCCCTTCTCAGTTGTCCAAAGCAGCACCCTTTGTTTTGCTCAGGGCTGAACATGTTAGGTTTAAGTAGAGTTCCACGATGCCTTTCTCCAAATGTAAAACCAGAGAAGGTGCAAAAGTGCAAATCTATGAAAACTACCCCATAAATATCTTGCTGGCTTCTAATAGTGTTTTAAAGGATGGGAGATGTAGCTTGGGGCTTTCCCCATGAAAACACAGCACCTTGGTGCCCTTCCAAGGTAGTGATCGATTTCTCAACTCCGCAGATACCAAATTTTGATTTTTTTAAATTTCTCTTGAAGTGACTAGGCTCTAATTAATATTTTACTTGGGACACGTCTGTTAACCTTGGACCAAACTAATAAGAGAGGGGCTTAAAAGCAGATGAAAAAAGAATGGAGTGCTCCACAATATTTATGAAGCATCCATGTGTGGCATGCACTGATAGATATTTACTTATGAATTTGTATCACTCCCCTTAAAAGTCTGGCAAAACATCATTGAAAAAATGGGGGTGCTAGAAAGCTTAACAACATGGTGCCACCTCAGTTTGATGTGCCTACAATATCATTAATTAAGCCTAGAAGAGGGCATATCTAAAAAGAAGTCTTGGCATCATGGAGTTGACTGGAACCAAGTACATAGAAAACCCATAAAGTTTCAAGAATTGTGTTGACAAGAGTGCTCTCCCCACGGACTAAAAAGTGGCTCATAGTGTTTAATACCTAAAACATTCTCCACGTTCCCAACTATCTACAGGCAGAAAGCAGGCAGAGAAAGCGGCTCAGGACAGGAGGGCAGGTTCACTGATGCCTTCCGCAGAAACAGCCAAAGAATGGAATGGGAAAGGAGAACTTCCCAGAGCCTGGACTCAGGAACTACAGAAAACAGGGAGCCAGCATCTAATAAAGGGACTTTTCTGCCCTCAGCAAGAGAAACTTGGCAACATTTGCTCTGCATGTTTTCATAGTTTCTCCAGGACCAGTGACTATTAAGGGTGTTTCATTGCTTCTTTTTCCAAATAGGAGTATTCATTGCAATTGTTATGTCCGTATCCTATTGCATATTGAGTGGGGGGGGGGGGGGAGAGGGAGATCAATCGTCTTGTAAATTTTGGACATACGAAAGAAGATAAACTTCATCTGAACATGAAGTACATCAAGGGATCCAGAACTTCGAGCTTGAGGCGGGGATTGAATAAGATTTTTGAGGGTCTTTGAATGCAGTGAGCATATTTTGTGTGGAATGGATATTAAAATGTGGATGCAAGGTGGACTGTAATAATTTAGACTACTTTATAGCAAATATTCAGTCCTTCTTCCCTTCTGCTACAGGCAAAGTATACTTCCCAGAATGGCTTCCCAGCATGGCTTTGGCTCTGTGACTCTTTAGCCGAGGTGATGTTAGTGGATGAGACATTAGGAAAGACGTGAAATATGTTTGCACAATCGGTCTTGCCACCTTGTACTTCTGTCATCCCCATGAGAAGAACAAGATGTGAATTGCCTACCGTCCAAGAAAGATAGGAGGTAGGTGTGTGGAAAAGACCTAAACACAAGCCTAACTGTGCACGGTTTAGGTCAGAGGGCCCTCAGTCATTCCACAAGTATCCAGAAAAGAAAAAGAAATTCTTGTCTTAAGTCATTCAGTTTCGAGTTTTGGAGGGGTTTGTTATGCAGCAAAAGCTAACTGATAGAGAAATACATGGAAACTTTTAATGCGCTAGGGAGCTATGTCCATGGGTCGAGAAACAAAAATGAGTAATCAGTAAGGTTGCTTGAAGTACGTATATAAAATCTAAATAGAGTTTGGGAAGTTAATATGATATTTCACCTGCCAAAACACATTTCTGCCAGTGGCAGTGTTATCAACAGTCTTTAAACAATGGAAATCAACTTTGGCAACTTAAGAAGACTCAAAGAGAATGTATCGAAAGTACTATATGGTTTACAAAACCGACAGAAGAGCTGAATAATCAAGCTTTGAGAAGTTCAGGACCAGGAAAGATCTCAGCAGCAGAAACTCATGGACATTTTTATTCAAATGACCGGAGTCTGATTAGTCTTGATTTTTCCGTGTGTCCGGTTGCATGGAGGGAAGGAGGGCCATGCTGTTGTAACTAGTGGTCCCACCAGGAACACACAGAATGGGGGAAGGACAATTGATCTTTAATAGTTCTCTCACACCCAAATGGCCTAGATAAATTCTTATTCTCTTATTCTCAGTACTTTCCATCAGCCACTTACCCTAGAATCTCAATATTAAAACATTACATCATGTTCCAACTTGCATCAAAGCTGCATCCAATCGGGAGATGTCTGATCTTCTTTTAGAAACTCTTTCTTAATCATAGTGAAAGATGACCTATGACTACATAAAGTCATTGTGCACTGAATATTGTTAGTGTCTCCTCCAGAAATAACACTCTGAGCTTTGTACTTAGACTTCAAAGTGTTTTCAATTGAGGTCACCCAGCACTGTATCCATTTTTTATAGGTCTATCAATAGCACCTTACCCAAGTAGATCACCCGGTGCTTTTCACGGGCTTCACAGCCAATAAATACTTTTTCAGGGCACCCCATGAAGTTCCAGCTCACCTTCTTTGATTCCAGGGTAGATGGCTTTTTTTGAAAAATTCCTTAAAACGCAGGCAAGGAGTTCTTCACATTTGGTGGAGGAGGGGGTGAAGAATATACTTACCCACCTTGGGCCTCTATAGCATTGTTTTCACTTTAATTGTTATTTTCTGGATATGAACTTCGAGAACTCTCTGTTCCTATTTAAAGAACTGAAGGTGAAATTGGGAAATGTCGCTAACAAGAAAGGATGATAATTTGCTCACGGCTAAATGACCCGGGTAGCGGCCATTTTTCATAAGAATGACTCATTGGAGATTAAACAAGTTCTGCTTATCTTCATTCCATCGCTGGCCCCATCCCATTCCAAATTAAAACTGATGAACTGTAAGCCATAAAAGGGATTTATTAGAGCATAGTTCCAATTTTAGCTTGTAAAGGTAATAAACTCCGTTTCCCTCCTCACTCTGTTTCTCTGGCTCTCATTTCCTCTTGAATGCTGATGGATGGAAAGGAAAGCTTTGTTTTAATGCCTCAAGGTCTTAAAGAGAACAGTCTTGGATGATGGATACACCTACGTCTTTGTGGTAACAATATTGGCTCCATCATTGTCATATGCTGTTGGGAGGAGGAAAACCCATGAGAATGAATTCAGCAGGGTTTTTTTTTTTTTTTTTTTTTTGGCCAATAAAGACAATGTTCCTGAGTGGGTTTCTCCCCACCTTAGACTCAGCAGATCTCGCTCAGAAAAATAACAACCTGTCACCTGAAAGAATCAGTGTAACTACCCAATGTTGCCTAAAAAATTATCTGGAACAGTCCAGTTCCTGGCAGAAGCTAATCCAAGTGAAGAATGGCTAAAGGCAAGAGAGACCAAGGCACATTTGCTTTATTGGAACCACTGGAACAGCTTTTCTCCCAGTGATCTGTGAAAGAGAAATTCAGCTGACCGATTCACCTTTTCCAGTAAAGCTGGCTCTCGGACAACATCTCTTACTTGAACTGTGTCTAATGTTTATTTGACTGGGCAATCAGTGTGTTCATTTGAGCACCAAAGTGTTGCCAAGTACATTATGTTTCTGACTTAAATATACCCCCCTCATGTAGTCTTATTTTCTTATATTGGTTCCCTTATTCCCTAATATGCCAGTCATTTCTCTGAAATTTTATTTTCACAAGTGTATAAGGAATTATACACTTCCTTCCCTCCCTCTTTCCTTCCTTCCTTCCTTTCTTTCCTTCCTTTCTTCTCCCTTTCTTTCTTTCCTTCCTTCCTCCTTTCCTTCCTTCTTTTTCTCCTCTATTTTTTTCCTTTCTATCTCATTCTCTCTTTTTTCTTTTCTTTTCTTCTTCTTTTTTTTTTTGCATTCAATTCCCTTTATTCAGCAAGCAAACATTATTGAACATTTACTCTGATCCTGTGTTAGCTTTTCCAGAAAACAATATGGCAGAGCTGCAAGGTTTAAAGAGTCCTGTAGTGAGGGGCACCTGGGTGGCTCGGTCAGTTGAGTGTCTGACTTCAGCTCAGGTCACGATCTCACAGCTCGTGAGTCCGAGCCCCGCGTCGGGCTCTGTGCCGATAGCTCAGAGCCTGGAGCCTGCTTCTGCTTCTGTGTCTCCCTCTCTCTCTGCCCCTAACCCACTCACATTCTGTCTCTGTCTCTCTCAAAAATAAATAAACATTAAAAAATAAGATTAAATTAAAAAATAAAGAGTTCTGTAGTGAAACAGATATGTCCCAGATGAGTTCTGGTATTTGCATGAGAAACACCTTAATTAAAACTACATTTTCAAGTTATCTATTTGTGAATATGTGACATATATAAAATATTTGCTCATCATTAGTCTCTATGCCTACCACTCTTCTAGGGTTATGGGAGACATAGAGGAAATCTTCCATGTGAGATCTGCCTTCAAAAGCCTTACTCTTTTTTTAGAGGAACAAAAAGAAAACCCCAAGAATTTAGGAGAATGTCGAAGAATAACATAAGGCAGCATAGCACTGACTTTTATCAAAGTTGTATACATTGGGGATAAAGAAGGGAATCGCTGAGAACAGCAAGGATCATTCACATTTTTCTAGAAAGACAAGACTTCACTTGGACTAGAAAATACAGATAGGAATTTGAAAAAGGAAGGTGACAGAAGGGGTAACCAGGTTGAGACGAGGGAACAGAATATGGAAGACAAGAAGAGAATGAGTTTACTTCCAGTTACTACCTCTTCCTACCTCTGGGTCTTTCTGGATGTAAAATTTTAGAGGAGGTTTCCAAACTTTTACTAGAGCAAGTAGCATTCACTCATCTTTATTCGGACCAGAGACTCCTTTATCTATTCCTGAAATATGCATATTCACTGCTTTCCTCATTGACATGTGGAGCACATTCAGCTCGCGTTAACCTGCTCACAGCCATCTTCAGCTTACTTTTTGCCCTGGTAGATGGATTACATAAACTTATAATCAAGAAAAACCTCAACCCAACATTCCCCACCGCACTGATGCTCCTGGCTGTAAACGCACCGTTTGCTTTAGGTCCGTGTCTTCGACTGTTTTGCCTCACACTCTCTTAAGCCCACGGGCTCCCGTAAAAAGCTGTATGTGTATTCTCCAGCGGTGGACCAGATACCCCGAACAAATCTGCCACGGGAACAGTGCCAAGTGCCGCACAACATATGAAATAAGCTTTACAAAATACGTTACTGAGTTGTGAAAATACGGAATTTTCAAAAGCTAAGAAACAGAGTAAAAGTGTTAATCCAGAGAAGCATCAGCAAGTATTGAAACTGACTTTTTTTTTGAGAGCATTTCTAAACCCTGGAGACCTTGAGTTTCCCTTCTGGCTGTAAGATGGATGGCAGAATGACTAGCCTGCTGCGGCTTCACCATTTATTGAAATAATTCATCTGTTTCCTATTGAAATGAGATATAAGAGCTGTGTTTTTTTATGTAAATGAACTATATGTTGGGGCATAATTCAGTAGTTTGTGTTCTTTTGTTCTTTCTCATCATTCTTAAAGTTAGATTAATCTTTAGTGATATGAGTACAGTCACATCATATCTTCTATTTGGTAGGACAAGTCTGTCCTCACTGTTCTTGTTTTTCATACTTTTTTGCGTCCACTTTCTTGACATTACTCCTTCCATATGACAGCCGGGAACATTTGATGCAATTCCAGAAACATGTCATTGGGATTACATTACATGTATAGGTGAATATAGGGAAAATTTACTTTCAAAATGGTATTAAGTTCTTGGCTTCTTGATTAATATACTTACTAAAATGTTTATGGTTTTATTCATATATGTGTATTTTATTGTTAAATGTATTGTTAAATATAATATAATAAGTGGGATATTTTTTATTTCCATCTTTAAGAACTCATTGGTAGAAGGAAGAAAAGGTTATCAATATTTGAAATACAGAGCAAGTTACTTGACCAACTTTTATTAATTTTAATAACTTGTTATTGCATCTTTGGTATTCTGGGTATTCAGTTTTATCATAGATAAAAGATTATTTTACATCTTTTTCTTATTTTTCTCTCAATACACTATACACAAAAATAAAATTTGTATGTTACGTGTAAATGCAAGTATGTTAAAATAATAAAATTCTCAAGGCAAAATGAACAAATTGGCTTCAACAAATCATTGAACAATTCTGGGAAGAGAAATAATTAGTAAACTGGAAGACAGTTCTGAAGAAATTTTTCAAAATGCCACAGGGAGAGTTGAGGCACAGAATATAAGATATAAAGATCAACATGTCTGAGGAGTTCCTGAAGAATATGAGAGGGATTATGGGGAAATCATCAATAGTCAAATACATTGCGACTGAGCATTTACCAAAATTAATTAAAGATGTTATCTATAGGTGAGCATGTCTTATATTATTTCTCATGGAATGTATTTTTATGGAGTAATTTCTTATCGAATGAATAAATCTACAACTAGGAAAAAATCGAAGACGAAGGGAAATCTAGAGGCAGATAGAAAAAAAAAGAAAAAGCAGATTATCTACAAAGGAAAAAGTTCTTACACTTATAGCTGACTTTCCAACCACAGCAATGGACTCAAAGTTCATGGAGTATTACCTTTCATCAGTTAAGGAGAAATAAACATCCAATTAAAATTATGTTCCCAATGAAATTTTCTTGGAAGAATGAGAGTAAGATAAACACAATTTTAGGCCAAAAAACTTCTTTTTGTTAGAGTATGACTTTCACAGATTTTCCCTAAAGGAAATCTGAGGGCTTTATACGAAGCAGAAGGAAAATAATCCTTCCCCCGCAAAAGGCATAATGAATAAAAATCCTGGCATGCAATAAATATTCGTTGTTCAGGAAAATGAATATTAAATTTTAGGTATTTAAAAAAATAAAATTAAAGTAACGGACAGCAATGTCATATAAATTGAGACAGACCTCATCAAAGTCAAAATAATCTAAGGTTTTTATAATATCCAGTTAAGGGGTAAACTATTAATTAATGTTTGGCTTAGTTATGTTGCATGTTAAAGTATACAGAGTAACCTCTAAAATAATTAAGACAGAAAATTTAACTTATAAAATAATAAATGGGAAAATAATTAAAATGAGAAAAAATAAGCAGGGAGAAAATAGTGAGACAGAAAACTCCCAAAAAGTGGTAAAAATGAATCCAAACATATCAACAAAAGAATCTATGCATATTCTACTAAAATAGTTAAAAGAAAATTATCAGCTAGACATAAAAATTCTATTTAAATTCTATTTTATTTTATTTATTTATTTATTTTTAAAAAATTTTTTTAACATTTATTTTTGAGACAGAGAGAGACAGAGCATGAACCGGGGAGGGGCAGAGAGAGAGGGAGACACAGAATCGGAAACAGGCTCCAGGCTCTGAGCCGTCAGCCCAGAGCCCGACGTGGGGCTCGAACTCACGGACCGCGAGATCGTGACCTGAGCTGAAGTCGGACGCCCAACCGACTGAGCCACCCGGGTGCCCCTATTTAAATTCTATTTTAAAACAAATCTATAGTGTATGGATAAGAAAAAGGTAAATTAGGAGGGCATAAATAAATATTATTTTAATATTTTAATACCTTTGCATTACATTTAACATACAAAAGTTATTTTTTATATAGTGTGAGAAAAAAATCAAAAATTTTTTTTTAATTTTAATTTTTATCATGATATATAGTTCGCAGGTAGGTATGAATGTTAAATGAGCCAGCATGGCCCATGTTTAATATCTTATGTTTGATTGTCATTATCAAGGTAAGTTGCTGAGTAGAAGGCCCTTTGCTTTTATCTCGAGGGCTCCACACAGGCTGCTCTGTCTGCATAGCTTCTGTGTCCAGGTCATATGGGGGGGAGGGGTGTTATTTAGTTCATTTTGCCAATGGGGAAACTAAGATACAGAGAGTCAGAGGAGCTGACTTCTCCGATACACAACCTCAGATCCCTGGTTCTGGGCTGGGTCCCCTAGGTCAGTGATTTCCAAACTGATTATCGGAGTGTTAAATGTAGATTTTTGTAAGGCATCCATCCCCCAAACACCAAATCATTGGAGTTGGAGCCTGGAATCTGTCATTAATATTAAGCTTCCCCAATGTCTGCTTCAGACAAGAGTTTTCTTTGGCCCCAGATCAGTTATCTATAGCTGGGTAAAATTTCACATAAAATCACCCTCAACTGCTGGAATCCCTTTATGAGAGAGCCATTCTGAGGTGGTTATTGAAAATAGAACAATTTGGGGGAAGAGTCTTTTTGAATCATTAGGACCCAAAGAGCTCTGGATTCAAACTGACCTTATCTTACCCGAGTTTGTTGCTTATTGGCGGTGAGATTGTGGATGAATGGTCAAGTGCACTCAACTCTGAATAGCTTTATTAATCTGCAAAGTGGAAATATGGGAAGAGTTGAGTGGGGTAACACATGTAAAGCACAAATCCCAGTGCTAAGTTAAATGTCAACGCTTGTTAAGTCAAAGCTGTTACTGTTACTTCAAAATATGTGGGTGCCCGTGTGGCTCAGTCGGTTAACTGACCTCGGCTCAGGTCATGATCTCATGATTTATAAGTTCAACATATAAATGATCTCATGTTTATAAGCCCACATCGGGCTTGCTGCTGTCAGCATGGAGCCTGCTTCGAATCAGATCCTCAGTCTCCCTCTGTCTCTACCCCTCCCTCACACTCTAGCTCTCTCTCTCAAAAATAAAAAAAAATTAAAGAATATATATATATATATATATATATATGACCTTACACACTTACCTTTACTTTTTCTTCCATTTGCTTTTATTTTTCCCTGTGCTTTGTATGGGTTTTCCTATTTCTACTTAAGGTTATTCACTGGACTCAAATTTCCTATAGTATCTCATCCTGAAAAAGAAATAGTGCCAGGGGCCTATTTTCAGGGCTTATTTTTAGTGCTGAAGTCATACAGTTCCCGACTTTTCAACTCTCAGTGTGCCGAATGAGCCGTAAATCAGGGAACGGCACTACCTGATCAGTGTGGACCCCACTCCACCTGCCATCTACAATTCTTCCGTGGCCTGAGTCCAGACATCAATGGGGATGTAGAAATTAAGGGGGCAGCTGAGCCAGCTAACTATGCAGGGACGTATACGGCGCTGGTCTAGATTTAGTTTGGTCGGAGGAGTCCTGACTCTCACTCCATCGACAAGAGAATCTTGTCTGGTCAGGGGAGAAGGGGCTGAAGGAAACACGGAGTGCCGTGTTAGTTGGAAGCGAGCCGTTCAAATTTTATAAGTGATAGAAGAGACAAGCAGAAATAGGAACCTACCATGAAATAAGTGAGATTAGAAGAAGAAGCTTTCAGAGAAACATTTTTCTGAGGGAAGAGTGTCAACCGATCCACTTTTCTGGGTGATCACCAAGTAGACAGAGTTCCGGGCTGGTGTGAGAGACGTAGCAAAGAGCATGGGATCTGGGGCCACATTGTTCTGGGACCAACTCCTGGCTCCTCGGCTTATGAGCCATGTGATCTTAGGCAAGATGCTTGCCTTTCTGTGCCTCAGTTTATCATCTAGAAAAGGAGAGTGATAAACTTCAGTGCCTCTTCACCATGGGGTTGTTAACGTACAATAAATAAGTTGATACACATAGAGAGTTATATTAGCAGACAGTAAAGAATAATTGTTCGCCATTTTCTGCTGTGGATATAAAGGAGAAGGTTGGGGGCACTTAGGTGGCTCAGTTGGTTGAGTGTCTGTCTTCAGCTCAGGTCGTGATCTCAGGATTGGTGAGTTCAAGTCCCGCATCGGGCTGGCTGCTGTCAGCACAGAGCCCGCTTCAGATCCTCCCCCACTCTCTCTGCCCCTCCCATGCTCATGCTTTCTCTTTCAAAAATGAATAAATACACACACAAAAAATGAGAAGATTGTATGTGTAAAGAAGCATACTAATTTCAATTGCATGTAAAATCATTCAAAATGTACGTATATTTAACTGTAGGTACAGACTAGATACAGACACACGCTGTCCACACTCTAGCAGCTTCTTCTTTGAAATCTTCTTTTCTCTGTAAAGCAGCTCCAACCGGCTCCTTCTTACTCTGGTTTCTTCCTAGCACAAGGCTGAGATTTTCTAAGAGGAAAATGGCAAGATTACGGCAAAGCCTGAGAAGATCGGGCCATGTAAACACTCAGTACGCACTAAGTGTTCGGGACATGGGAAGGGTCTGATGGGTCACCTCCCTGTTTGCATCCGGGAGTATGTAAACCCAAAGGCAGTCACTCGGTCAACAATCACCTTCCATGTACTAGGTTCATTACGTGGTGCAAGGGTTCTCAAATCACGTGAGACGTGGTCGGTAACCTTGAGGAATTGGCGGTGTAGTTTGGGAGACACAAGTCAGTGGTTACAAGCCACTGAGCTAGGAACAAAGAAAGCATGTCAGAATATCAAAGGGAATGCTCGACAACAGAGGCTTCTCACTGTGGATAGGTCTTGAGCTGAGTTTAAAACAAACAGTAGGAGTTTGCTGGATGAAGGAGAGGCGTGAAAGACTGGCTTAAAAAAAGATAGAGGCAATTAACAACATGGCCCATCAGGAAGTGCAAATCATCACGGCTGGATCAGAGGCGGAATCGTCGGAGATGAGGCCAGAAGGCGAGAGAGAGTTCAAAAATCATACAGAGTCTCGAATACCAGCCTACTGGGTCGAGACCACGGCCGATTTTCAGCAGGAGAGTGGGAGGTCAAATGTGCATCTCAGAGCTGACGGGCGGTTTTCGTGGAGTGAATCAGAGGGTGTCAGGCTGGTGGCGGAGAGGGCAGAAGTAAGGCCAAGGCAATCAGCCCGACCACGCAGGATGGTGACCTGGATGAAGGGCCTGCCATGGTCACGCCAGTGGAGAGGCAGGAGCAGGCTTTGAGTCATTTCACCCAGAAGAATTCTGTGCCGCTGGGGAACTACTGGGCGTGTAGAGGGAGTGAGAAAGAACTGGGGGTGATTCTGCAGTTTCCAGTTCAAAGGACCCCATGCAAGGGAAGGCGTCTCCAAGATACGAATCGGAAGAAGTGTTATGCCCGGAATTTGTGATCCCCAAAGACCACCAGCGAGCCGAGGCCGATGCAAAAGCAAAGAGCCTTTATTCGAGCTAGCTGGAGCTCAATCCCCTACCTGCACCGACGCAGCGGTGAGATACCTGAGAGAGAGAGAGCGCGGGTTTCAAGAGCACAAAGCTTTTATAGGGATCATGGCCTTAGCCGATTGGCTGGGGAAGGGTCGTGGCCTCAGCCGATTGGCTGGGGAAGGATAGAACAATGGCTGCCAAGGTGTGGTCCCAGATCAGCAATTATCAGCGTCACCCGGATCTTGTTAAAAATGCGAACGTTGGGCCTGGTGGTCACAGACCCACTGAGTCAGAAACTCTGGGGGTGGGGCTCAGCAATCTGTGTTTGAAGAAGTCTTCCAGGAGATTCTGATGCACCTGAAGTTTAAGAACCACCGTGTCTGAGGGTCTCTAACATGTTTGGCCTCAGTGTATACAGAACGTTTCTCACTGGTCACCTATGAACCATTGGCTGTCAGCCTTGCTGTGCTATATAAATACCTA
This sequence comes from Panthera uncia, assembly GCF_023721935.1. NCBI lineage: Eukaryota > Metazoa > Chordata > Mammalia > Carnivora > Felidae > Panthera > Panthera uncia. The sequence goes on from NC_064813.1 coordinate 60,728,549, forward strand.
GCACCAAACACCATCCCCAGAGACTCTGATTGAATTGGTTTGGGGAGGGGTCAAATGCTCCCAGGTCATTCTAAGCCCGGACAGGGTTGAGGGCTCCTGCCTCTGGCCCCTACCTGAGAGAAGCCTTCCCTCTTCTACTCACACTTTCCACGCCTCTCACACTCCCCTTCCTCCCACCTCAGACTTCAGAAGAATGCATGAATCGATAGGCTGCTTTCTTAGAAAACATAAGTTACTCAAGGGGAGGAGGCGTGGCCTGAGGTTTGAGCTTTCTTTCTGAGGCCATGTCGGGGACATAGTTACTAGGCCATGTCGGGGACATAGACTGGCCTAGGTCTGCTCTTTCAGAAGAATCGACCTAGAACTTGCCAACTGCTCTAACAGCTGTCCTTTCTAGTGCTCCAAAGCATGGAGTCATTCGCAACGAGGCAAGGATAGCAGGACGTACCAAGTCCCACAGAGGAGAGATGGGAAAAGACGCGGGAGGCAGAGGATAAGACATGGCGGTCGGAGGAGAAAGGAGCCGGCCTTGTCTGTGACGTGAAACGGCTGGAATTTATTTTCCACGATTTGTGGTTGCTCTTGAGGGCACATCTCAGGGCGATACTGTCCTGGGAGAAGACAGCTACCCGAAGGCCAGATGGATCAGTGGAAAAATCTGGGAAATTTACAAACAATCCTTCTAAAGAATCAACAAAACTCTTGCTTGCCTTTCTTCAAAAGCAACGCCCCCACAGTCCACCCTGGAGAGTCGCTCTCAAGAGGTCACCACTGCCTACTTCCCACGGTCGGACTCACTGCTAATTTTCACTTGCCGGTGTCCTGACTAGACTCCTGCGGGGGGCAGTTGCCTTTAACCTAGACCTTGCGGTCATCGTCGGCTTCCTTCCCACAGGGGGAGTCAGGAGCCAGGGGACCAGGACCACGAGCCAAATGCCTGTTTCTGTCGGGAGGCCTGTCGCTGTGTGACCCTTATAGTGGCTAAATGATGTGTGGTCCCTGTGCAAGGTCACCCCAAAGCAGGGGTGCGCTGGAGCCAGAAGAGAGTGGAGCTGTTTTTCTATCCTTTTCAACCCTTCCTTCAGGGTTTAGGGTTTTTTTCTTAAGACTTGCTCTGGGTCTGGGAAATTTAGAAAGAGAAAGAGGAAACAGGAAAGTAATTCTTAGAGAGGAAGCTGACCCGCCGTTTATCTCCTGCTTCCCAGACCCCTTTTCCCCAGTCCCAGAGAGAACCTCCACCTGCCCCAGCTCAGACAGGGCACAGGACGCTCTGGGGAGGGAGCCACCCAGATGCCGGCCCGGGCGAGGGCTTGGTAATGGGTCCTGCCTTACAACATGCATCTTATTTTCGTTTCTTCTGCTCCATCCATCAGGTTCCTTCCTTTCACGTTTTCTGTCCCTTCTCGCCTTCCTTTTCTTTCTCTTTTCATCTTTTTACATCTTCTCCCGCCCACTTCCCTTTCTTCCTATTAGTCCCCCCCCTCGCCTGTTGAGTCCTTCTTCCTTCTCTTCACTCCTCTCCCCTCCTCCTTGACTAGAGCACTGAAACGTGTTCGTGCTGCAGGCGGTTTGCCGGGTTTGGCCCACACCCTGTCACTTCTTCAACGTATGATCTTGGGTACATTTCTGAACTTGCCTGTGTCACATTCTCTCCACCCATAACGGAGCGACAATCACCGCATCTGCTGTGGAGTTTAGGTCCAAGGGTGAGATTCGATCACGGAAAGCACTCCACAGAAACTTGGCGATTAATAAGCACGCCATCAATGTGAGGCGCTACCGCTACTCAGTTTTTGCTCCGCTTTGGAAGCGCAGTTCTGTCTCCAGGCAAGAGGACTTCCATCCACGTGCTTCCGAAACTCAGTGGTTCTTGGCCTCAGCCCCGCCACGATCACGTTGGGCACAAAATCTAAAAAACTGTGCCTCGATTCTACAGCACAAAAAGGACAAAACCCAGTTATCTTCCTTTCTCGTGTCATTTTTCTGTGTGACACCTAGAAAGCAATGCATATTAAAACAACGTTTGTTGGGGCGCCTGGGTGGCGCAGTCGGTTAAGCGTCCGACTTCAGCCAGGTCACGATCTCGCGGTCCGTGAGTTCGAGCCCCGCGTCGGGCTCTGGGCTGACGGCTCGGAGCCTGGAGCCTGCTTCCGATTCTGTGTCTCCCTCTCTCTCTGCCCCTCCCCCGTTCATGCTCTGTCTCTCTCTGTCCCAAAAATAAATTAAAAACGTTGAAAAAAAAAATTAAAAACAAAACAAACAAAAAAAAACAACGTTTGTTTGGAAGGTTTCCCGGGTGGCTCAGTTGGTTAAGCGTCCCGCTCTTGGTTTCAGCTCAGGTCATGATCTTGCGGTTCATGAGTCGGAACGCTGCGTTGGGCTCTTTACTGAGAGCTACAGAGACTGCTTGGGATTCCCTGGCATCCTCTCTCTACCTCTCCCCCACTCACAGTTTCTAGATCTCTCTCTCAAAATAAACAAACATTTAAAAAAACAGTTTTTGGGGGCGCCTGGGTGGCTCAGTTGGTTAAGCGTCCAACTTTGGCTCAGGTCATGATATCACAGTATGTGGGTTCGAGCCCCACGTTGGGCTCTGTGCTGACAGCTCAGAGCCTGGAACCTGCTTGGGATTCTGTGTCTCCCTCTCTCTCTCTCTGCCCCTCCCCCACTCATGCTCTGTCTCTCCCTCTCTGTCAAAAATAAATAAAAATAAAAAAAAAACGGTTTTAATGATGAACAGTTGAGTGGCCATCATGCAGTCTACTGGCCTAAGTAAACTCATGCTTTTTTTTTTTTTTAATTTTTTAATGTTTATTATTTTTGAGAGAGAGCATGAGCGGGGAAGGGGCAGAGAGATAGAGGGAGACACAGAATCTAAGCTGAGCTGTCAGCACAGAGCCCGACACGGGGCTCGAAACCACGAACTCTGAGATCATGACCTGAGCCGAAGTCAGATGCTTAACCGACTGAGCCACCCAGGCGTCCCAGTAAACTCACGCTTCATATCCAGTCTCTGCACTCAGTGAATGGAGCCCTTTGGTGTTTATACTGCGCTTTGGGGTCTTGGTGGATCACATGAGCCCATCTACCTGGTTGGCTTGCTCTACCAATTTTTTTTGGTCCACGTGTTGGACCTAGGCCGATGGATAGTGAATTTTCCTGTGGAGGCAGGCTTTTGCTTATTTATTTTATTTTATTTTTTTTAACATTTATTTATTTTTGAGACAGAGAGAGACAGAGCATGAATGGGGGAGGGTCAGAGAGGGAGACACAGAATCCGAAACAGGCTCCAGGCTCTGACCTGTCAGCACGGAGCCCGACGCGGGGCTCGAACTCACGGACCGCAAGATCATGACCTGAGCCAAAGTCCGACGCTCAACCGACTGAGCCACCCAGGCACCCCGGAGGCAGCCTTTTAAATGTTTCTTCCTTCTTTCCTCTTTCCCTCTCTTTTATCCTCCTATGATCTCATGTCTAATCTTAAACATTCAAGCGCTATTAACATGGAGTGCCGGAATGCAGCTTGGGGCACATGAGTCATGGAGTTTCTCCAAAGTCAAGTTTGCAAACTGCTATTCATATAAATGAGTCTCCTAGTCCATCCCTATGTGCCTGCCCCCCCCACCCCCGCAATAAAAGGACAAGCACATGGAGGTACCACAGGGCAGAATCATGAGGGACACAGTCTCTGTATTTCCCAGGATAAGCAATGCCCTGCCACGGCAACCAACAGCCTCGGAAATAAATGACTCAAATCAGCAAGGACCTTTCCTTGTTCCTTTGATACTCTTTTTTTTTAAGTTTAATTATTCAGTTTTGAGAGAGGGAGAGAGAGGACAGAGAATCCCAAGCAGGCTCCATGCTGTCAGCACAGAGCCCGACGCAGGGCTCGAACTTACAAATCCTGAGATCATGACCTGAGCCGAAGTCGGACGCTCAACTGACTGAGCCACCCAGGCGGCCTTCATCTGATATTCTGAAGTGAGTCAAGGGGTCCTTCATCTCGCAGCTATACAATCTGAAACATATAATCCCCCACGGTTGCCAGAGGAGAAGAGAGAGATGGAAATACACTTGGCCCTACGCCCAGCCACGTAGGCTTGAAAGTGACCCTCTGCTCCTCATCCCTTGGCGTGTGGGCATCTGGTGAGCACTTCATGTCTCTGCCACGCTCTCTGCAGGCAAAGATGACTCAGGTCAGATCTCAGCTTTGTTCCTTGATGGCAGTTTGACCTTGCCAAGGGACATAATTCCCTGTAGTCTCCTCTTCGGCAAAAGGTGGTGGATGTTTCACAGAGGCCATGCCCGTGACTGGCGTCTGTATCTTAGGGTTGGAGTGAGAATCAAATTATTTACCTTATGCAAAGTGCTTAGGGCAACATCTGGCCCATAATAAGCAATAATGAGTGGTTTTTTAAAATGTGCTCTTTGATGGCGGTCAGCAAGAGTTTGCACGTATGTGTTGTTTATTTCATGGCCGGCCATCAAGAAGAAAGAAAGGATGAGCAAGGTAGAGGCTGAGGGAAAGGGCACTGCTCACGTTTGCTAACAGCAGTGACTTGAATTCTTCCACCACACTTGGTAGATGGTGCTACACCCGAGAGCAGCGACCAGGCCCTTGTGGCGAGTCTGATCCGTCTATGTGGCAGACAGAAAGGGCAGCCCTGGGCGTCTTGAGGCAAGGTTGCAAAGCTTTCCTCTGAATATTTCTGAGAAGTTTGGATCCCTCTGTGTGTTTTTTCTCACGAGATGGTGCATAATTTTCATCAGACCCCTGAAAAGGATCTGTTCCTCAAAACAGTTGAAAATCCATGGTCCCCAACACCCTATCAGCTGACCCTCGCAACGGGAAAAGTACACTTCAGGGACTGGGGGGTCTCCTGACATAACGGATATAGTACCCGTGACCGTGAATGTGAACAGTCTATACCTCTTTTCGAGGGGAGGGAATCTGTAAGGGGGAGGGAGGGCTTTTTGAGCCGTTTGGGCAGGAATCTGTCCCTCAGGGATCCACAGCTCCCCTCCACCCTTGTCAGTCTCCTCCGCTCCCACCTTCTCTCATTGGGCAGATAATCGGAGGTAGAAGGCGAGGAGCTCTGAAAGATGGACTCTATCTCTGGAACAGTTACTGAGGACCTGGAAGGGCGGCACCAAGTCTCTTAGCAAAGTCCCTGGAGCCAGGACGGCCCCGGCTCCAGGGTGAGGGGTAGGCGGAGCAGCGGCAGGAACTGCAGACAGACAACATCTACTTTCTGCTATCTTCTCCAGAGTTGGCATGGGAGCAATCAAAGACTGGATGTGAGCCCTCTGCCATCATCACCCTACATCCTGCTGCTTCTCTGTGGATCATTAATGTGTTTACAAGCACATAGTTTTGTCTGAAGCATTTATTTACCCTTGTTATTAAGATGCGTGGGTTTCACCGGAAGCATCAGCTTTGAGGCCTTTAAAAGCACATGATAAAAGCAGGCATGCAAACGGGAGAATTCCGCCCACGGGCTGTGAGCGGGTAAGCTCAGCATGGCCAGCGGTGATAAAGGGAGAGGAAAATACAACTGAAAAACACACTTGAAAATTGTATTACATAAAATAATTTACTTCTCATTCAGAACGACCTTCTGGACCTGTGTGAGATAGCAGTCCAGGAGCACAGGTACAATCTGAAAGTCATGACCGTTAAAATAGGGCAAGATCAACGGAGTTACACGTTTGGATCCTGGAGTCGACCAGAGGCAAAACTGTGGGAGAAAAGGGACACGGACGAAGGACTCTGGGAACACTGAAAGCAAGGACTGCCAGAGAGACAAGAAGGGCTCAAATGAGAAAACCTAGATCTTCGATACAGTGGGATCTGCATATACACACTCTGGCGTCTTCCTTCTGCGACCCGGCCCGTTGGCTTAGGAGCCACAAGGTGCTCACGTGTGTCATCTATGCTGGAGGAATCGGTATTGTGCATGCAGGCGTGCGTGTGTGCTTCAGAGGCTGTGGTTTTACAAGAATGAGAAGAAAATTACTTCCTGGCCATTCATGAATAATTCAGGTGATATCCTGCACCCCCATTTATAAAACAATACAATAATAAAAACATTGTACAAAACATCATAAATAACATAAATGAGAAATTTTCAAGTATTTCATGTACCTTGAAAAGTTCTGAACAGTTCTAACAATCTATCTCTCTCTCTCTTTTTTCCCCTTTCTCTCTCATTTAGTCTGCAGAGCCTAAAAGGAGATACCCCAGGCTCTGTTAGTCCTGATGTTTGGGAATGGAATGAACAAGATCCTGCGCTCAAAAGAGAAACTTACGAGGGCTTTTCAGTGTGTGCAAACAGGTATCCCTTTATAAAATACAATCCTTCCCTTGCTGCTGGTTTCCAGGTGCAGGCACAGAGCCTGGACCCACGGTGGGGAAACCACCAACCACCCAGGGAAGAAAGGGGCCTCTTCTGATGGCTGAAGTCCTCAGGCAAAAACAAAATGAGGAGAGCACCTTGGTCAGGAGAGGGAAAAAGAGTCGAGGATAAAACTATTAACTCCGAAGTTCCGTGCCCTCGCTCAGCCAGTATCATCCAGCAGGTAGAGCTGGCGAGGCCCCACCTGCGTTTCTTCCTTCAGTTCAGACATCTTCTCTCCCAACTCTGTACCAACCCTGCCAACAATTATGCACCAAGCACCCAGTCAAAGAAGGGGAAGCCAGCGGCTTAGGGGCCGGAAAGTGCCGTTAGTAATAACCAGCCCAAGACAGAACTGCGGCAGTCAGGCATAAGACTCTTTAGGATATTTGCTCCTTAGAATACGGTTCAATCTGGGAGGCTCTCCGTGAGTAAACTACGCATGAAGTCCCTTGGCTGCTTCTCCAGCAAGATCTATGGAGTTTTACAGAATCAACTTTCCCCAGACTAGCATGCCTTTCTTGGCCTGCGTGGCGGCTGGTTCCGTTTGCCTGTTTGATTGCAGGATGAAAGGCCAGGGATCAGAACGTGCATATAAGTATGTGCACCCGCTCTAGTGATGAGCACCTAGGGTCTTTCCTATCTCTCCTTGCAGAAATACATATGTAATATACATAGACACATATACATAGAATGTGTATGTATGTGTGTGCAAATATATGTATATATGTAAATATGTGTATACGCATAAATGTAAATATATGTGCCTACATACATATATTTACACACACACATATACACATAATAGGTCAACCTCATCTAAACACTTAGAGTTTAGAGAAAGTGCCAACAGAATACATGTGCTTGTGGATGTCACATGAAATGTACCAACCAACAAACCTGAGGTCAAGCCGTTGGGAGGAGAGAGCTCCACGTCTTTGAAAAGCCACCCCTACAAAGCCATTATGTGGGTACTTGCTCACGTGGCACCCTAAAGGAAATCTGGGAAAACCGGACTGGAAGGAGGCCCTGCCCTGATGGGACACCGCAACACCAACACTAAATCTACTTCTTACATGGGAGTGACTCACACATGGCAGGCAGCACGAACACTAAGCTACAAGGTGGGTTAAAAGCCCTCGTGCTTAATACGGATCAATATTCGGCCTCAGGTTCTCCAGGCAGAAGTCTTGGCGCGTCAGCCTCCGGCGCCGTGTGACAATCAGGCGCACTGGGGGACCAGAGAAGGACAGTCTGCGGGACTCTTGGCTCCTTTCTGCTTCTCCGAGCCAGCGCTGGAGGAGTCGGCCAAATCAAGATAGAATCGGGACTTGAGGAAGCGGCGGTAGGAATCCTTTTCCATCAGGTTGAAAATCCTCTTCTGGGCCTCATCAAAGCAGGTTATCGTGGGCTCCAGCATGTTCCGGCTTGTCTCCTCCCTGGTGCAAGAATCCAGGTTTACCTGCAGGATGAAGGCCGAGACGTATTAGGCACGCTGCCCTGGGGAGGACGGGAGGCCGCATGCTTCGTAGTGAATCAGGAGTGTGCGGCTTCCATACCCCAGAAATGGAAAAACAGAACATTCCGCGCCACCCTGGCACCTGCGAGTGACAGACTATAAAAGGTTCATCTGCTTCTGGGCAGGCAGGGCACGACCCTCATTCTTTCTCACAAACTGGGGAGATTTATCAAAACACTCGTGAAGGGAGGTCATCCAAGTCACCCGGATAACAAAAGAGCTTTTTCTCTTGATGATTTACTTGAGGTGGTCGAGACCGTAATGACCTCTTCCACGGCTCTATCTTTTCCTTTAACTCGGGTCATCTAAAGGTCCATGCCATTCAATACCACTTGTAGGCAATTTCACCAAGACCCGGGGAGTTCTCTGCCACGAAGACCTACCTCTTTAGTGGCCTGGACTGAGATGAATTCATTATAGATCTTTTTCGCCTTGGGACTCAGTTTGGAGGGCGATTTGATTTTCTTGTACTCTTCACAGCTAATCCAGAAGTCAATGTTCTCCTCGCTGTATTCAGACTTCAAGAAAGCTTTGAAAGCCGCCAGCCCACCTGTGATGGGGGAGAGAGACCCACACTCATCACCACACTGACCGGCCTCCTGGACAGCATATTTCAGGAAAAGCCAACGTGCTTGAGACAATAAAGCATGGAGACTTCAAACAGGCCCCTCTCTCCCCACTTTCTGGGGCATCACTTGGGGTCAGGTAACCTTAATCTGTTTGATATCTATTGGATCCCAGTTATACCTAGTGCTCTTTGCTCAAGGTGTGAAGTCTCATTCCAGAAAATGGTGTTTCTGAAATGCCCATGCAGCTACCAATTGCCAAAGTCAGTTGGAAAAGGAGATACTGAGGTCGACTCTGCAAGAAACGTCAGTATTTGGCATATTTTTTCCCTCTACCCTTTTTCCATGTGGTGAGAGACATGGGGTCCGTACGAACTTCTCATTACGTATCACGACGCTCTAGGGCACGGGAAAATTTTAAACAGACTGATTCCCCCGAGTCTGGAAGTCAGAGGAAACCCCACCCTTTCTGCAATTCCTATTAGATCAAATATAGTGGGAGACAACTTGGCTATCTAGAGAGCTTGTGTCCTCATTCTAGGAGGGAAGAAAGTCATCAGACTTACATTCATGGCTAATCAGGTTTTCCAGTGATTCAGCCCATTTTTTTACTTCCTCTTGGCTCACCCTGGAGACATTACAGAGACAAAAAAATAATAATGATAACTTTGAATGCTGTGATACAAAACTACGGCAAGAAATTTAAGATCCTGAGAAAAATGCGGGTATTTTATTTTCCATCTTGAGGATGCAATCTGTTGCCGAGGAGGGCAGTCTTTCCACTAAGTGCCTGGAAATTTCAAATGCAAATCTCGCTTCACTAGGACCATACCTTCTTTCTTTCCTCATAGAACATCTCTGACATTAAAGAGTTTATAGCCCGTGGGTTTTCCCCGAGGCCTTTTCTCTTACCTCTGACAAACCACCACTTTGTCCTTCTTGCTGTGGGAAGAATTATGTTCGCAGGAATCAGATTTCTGCAGCAGGAAACCCAGCCGATGTTTCATGTCTTTTGCACTGCACGGAAGAAGAGGAGAAAGAATAAAGCCAATTAGCTGCTTTACCAGATGCCCTCGTGGCAGAGCTCAAAGAGTCCATTACTAGGAAAGGGACAGGAGAGCGGTTAATTTAGGAGATGGGGGGTGACGGTGGCGTGAACTCTCAGGAAAACGAGATCCCACTTCTGTTTCTGCCCGTGACTCACTACAAAACCCGGCGCCCGAGTCACGGCCCAGCCTGCTCTGTCTGCGACAGAGTTCTGACCCTCAGTCGGCGCCAGGAGCCCCTTCTGTACGCCTGTCATGTTGACCGATGGAACGCTTTGGCGCCTCTCATAGAAACACGCTGAAAACGTGACTGCTCTTCAGGTGATCTGTGGGCCTCAGAAAGCAAGCAGGAACTGTGAAATGTGGCGCGCCACCTTCTGGCCCGGGATCGCTTGTTTGCACCTGCCTCAGAGGGCCCTGCAGAAGCCCCTCCGGAGGGGAAAGGGCTGCGCGGTCCCAGCCTTGCACGAGGTGGGCGGAGCAATTCCGCAATTCTCACAGCGGGATACACAGCACGCAAGGGGGTGTGCAGCTCCAGCAGGGGGAGGAGGCGGCAACCGCAGATGCTCTGGCGAAACCTGAGCTCCTTCGGGGCTTGCTTCTAGAGCAATCCTCCGGGGCTGCCGCCGCTTTCCTGTCTAATATCTACACTGTAAGGCCGTTTACACGATAAAGGGCATCCGAGGCTTAAAAACCATAAAGGGAAGCAAGCCAGAGTCATCACTGCAGCTAGTGATTGTCTCATTCGAGCCGAGCTTCCAGTTTATTTGTCCCTGTTTAATAGGTAGCGAGGGGACGGCCGGGCGCATGACTCACTCAGAAAGAAGAAGCTTTTAATAAGTTTTTAAGCTCGACTTTCTCTCTCTGTTAATTATTCTTTAGCTTGGATCTCTTTTATTATAAAAGCCAGGACCTAGTGTTAAAAGAGAAATGTCATTGTAAAAGAAGTGAGAGGCTAGATGCTCCTCCTGAGAGGGAGAGAAATAAAGTCACAAGGATAAAGAGCCATTTTAGGAAGGCTTCTGATGGATCAGTGGCTTCTCTATGCACGTTGCCCCAGAAAGTTTGAATTCCATTATGTTCGTGGACTGCCCCTAAAATGGTATTTTCTCTTCTTTACAAGCCCATTTTTCCCTCCTCTGCTTCTCCAATTGGCCAGGGGATGCAAAAATCCTCCTTAATGATACCAATATATAATCACGAAGGCTCACGTGATTCTAAGACAGAAATACATTGTGATTCGGTCCAAACAGAACTGATTTCACCTTTCCGTGTGCTGGGTCAGGGTGAGACCTGAGTTACTAATCAGTGCAAGTCGTCTCATAAAGAGTTGGAAGTAGGCTTAGCAAGTATGTGACATCTGTCCTTCCAACACAGTGCAACCATAAGCAGAAAAACCAGCATGACTTCAGAGGTCACTGGAGTCAGGAAACCAGATCTGATCCGCACTCTGCCACGCACTGCCTGTGTGACCTTGAGCAGTTCATGCCCTTCTGCAGTCTCAGGCACTGATGCTAGGGCGAAGCACTGGACTATTTAACTTGCAGTGGACCAGCGAGGAGGGGGAAGAGCCGTCCACCTTGCTGATCAGAGGTTACCTCCCCTTAGCTCCTCGGGCAGACTCGTGCAATCTTTCATCTGTCCCCGAAAATCCTTCCCAGAGCGTAACTCTTTCCTGGCAGTCCTGTATTTTGTGAGGGTAATTTTATAGATGAGCTAACCGTAGCTCTATACGATTTGCTCCGTTCAGCTCAGGATAGGAATGGTGGAGGTCAGGGGCATTCGTTCCATAGGTGCTTCATTGTAAAAGCGGCCATGAAAGCGTGTTTTTACAAAGAATATTCTTTCACACTCCTGAACATTCGAAAGGGAAACTTCTAAGAACTGCACACAAGACTGTGCTTTCTGGGATACTTCTAAACTGAAATTTAAGGTGATTTGTATTTGCAGGGAAACAAGGGGATGGTGTACCTACAGACTGACTTTCTATCTTTAACTGTAAGATGAAATAATGTAATATGCACCAGTTCTGCCTTTTTCTTCAGCTGGCTAATATACAAGCATTCTCTGAAAGCATTTATTTCTATCTTTTTAAAAGCCAAAGGCATACAAGGACCTATGAAGTAGCTTTATTTATTTATTTATTTATTTATTTATTTATTTATTTAAATCAAGAGACAGTACATTGACACTACATTGACAAAAGTAGGATGAGATCTTCTACAGAACCCTTAACGATTTGTTAGGATCAATACTTTTCAACCACCATTCACATAAGGCATTTCAGGAGCTGGGGGAAGGGGCAGCGAGAGCAGGGGGACCCAGTATTGAAACTCATACTGTATTGTCACACTTGCTTGTAAGAGCGTAAAGAGTGTTAGATACTGCAGCACCACACAGAAAGCACAGTGTGCCCATGTTGGAGCCAAGCCTCATTCTGGGGTATCTTTCCCTAAACAAGACCTACCCCCCCCCCTCCCCCGCCCCACCATCGGGAAAGCTCAGAGCCATGATTCCACAGACCCCAGCGATGCTCAAGTATAATAACAACAATCACAGACCACCGCATTGAGTCCGAAACCCTCTGATCACTTCTTCCTTCGATCTAGCTTGGTGAGAGGATCGGGACGGTCCTCGAAACCGAGGTCAATATAAAACAACGCACAGGTGCCAACATCTGGGGAGCACACTCCTCCAGTTACAGTGTCCAGCTGGTCTCGGAGGAAAGCTGGCAGGTCGAGGCTCTCCTGACTACACTGTTTCTGATTCCAAAGAACGAGGTCGGCATGTGGTACAGGTAAGTAACTAAGCAAGTCTCCCCGAAAGTGTAAGGCGGGGAGTGGCTGAAAATGATCTTACCTCCTCAAGCAAGAGGCCGGGAGACCTGCAAGTCCTTTGCACATCTTGTTAGGCGTGGGATTCGCAAGCTGGGGAGGAAAGGCGGCAGGCAGGAGGCGCTGCGGCTTCTGTTTTGAGCTCCCCGGCCCTCCTCTCGCGGAAGACGCTGTCAGAAATCTGCGAGCTGCTAGCGAGGCTGGCGGGGTCCCTTTTATAGCCCAGCCGACGCCGCCCGGCCAATCAGACGGCAGTTCTGGAACCGCCCCCCCCCCCCCCCCCCCCCCCC
>NC_064813.1:60741298-60745968 GCF_023721935.1 Panthera uncia
CCCCCCCCCCCTCCACGCCGCCCGGCCATTCAGACGGCAGCTCTGAAACCCCCCCTCCCCTCCGCGCCGCTCGGCCAATCAGACGGCAGCTCTGAAACTGCCCGCCCCGCAGCGCCCGCCTCCCCGGCTGCAGGAGATGAGCAGGGAGGTACTGACGCATCACCGTGCTAAGTGAACAGCCCGGGAGAAACCTTTTGCGAAGCGGGAGGAAGGAGAAGAAAAATGTGCTCAGTGTCCCTACCGATGTCGGTATGGGGTTTTGAATTCCTAGAAAAGGGGGAGGGGGAGGGAGAGTGTCACATGCTACGAAACATAGGTGTATTCATTCTAATATAAAAACAATGTCAAGGAAAAGTTGCCTCCTGGAAGGAAAGCTGGCAGCAAGACTCGGTGAGCTCACTTTGGGACCGAATCTCAATGCATTTCCTTTTTTTTTTTTTTTTGCATTAGAAATAGCATATCGCACGTGGTCCAAGCGCTCATCCTATTTCCAGAAGGGATTTGGCAGGAGCACAGTTTCCAGGCAGCGATGTGCAGAAGTTGCCCGGGGGGGGGGGGTAGTCACATTCATGCAGGGATGTGGAGAGGAAAAGCTGGATGGCAGGCAGTTATATGCCCGGCAGCACAGAAAATTCCCCTTAGGGAAAGTGGATTAGCCACGTCTGTCATCAGCCTGACTGTGGAATACTTCTCTAGAAATCTTACTAGGAACAGAACTCAGCCTAGCACTGACTGTCTCTTATACGTCCATGCCTCCTGCCAAGAGCTGCAAGGCAGCAGCTTGAGGACCAGAGGAGGGAGTGAATGAACAATTATAGACACCCTCTTTCTTATTTGCAAATAGATGTATATATTATTATGTCTTACAGAATTCAGGTCTCCAAACTGGTATATCAAGATATTGAAAGAGAGAGGGAGAGAGGGAGAGAGGGAGAGAGGGAGAGAGGGAGAGAGGGAGAGAGAGAGAGAGAGAGAGAGAGAGAGAGAGAAAGGGGCAAGAAAAGGTGTAATTCGCATGCATATTACCAGGCTTCTGAGTGAACATAAGAACATTTGACCCTACAGGTGGTTCTGACACCTGAACAATTAGTATCTTTTGTACATAATATGACAGACTGAATGTTCAAAGAAGCACGCAGGTGTTTTACATCCTGTAGTCGTAGCTCTGGTACCCACGCCAGAGTTACAGAGGGGTCTTCACCTTGCAGGAAGGCAATGCGTGGAAGGAGGGAATTAATTGCTACGTCAGACCCAAACAGCTTTCATTTTTTCAGTAGACGGGCTCCTGATCATAGCAATATAGTGAGCTGTGCTTTACATATAAGAAGCAGGGACATCAAATGGTTTCAGTGGAGAAGGTGAAAAATAGACGGGTTCCAGTGAGATGCAAAGGTACCTGAGAAAATAGAAGGGGGAGTGATAACGAGCAATCTGCCTACCACATACATAACCCCTAGACATCCCGCACTGCCCACCCCCTTACCCTGGTCCGTGACTAGTAAAGCAAGGAGACGCCAGAGAAATATGGAAGTATGCATCTAGAAGATGTGTGTAAAATTATAGGAAAAATTCTCTGGCCTTCTCCAAGGCAAATGGGAAAAAAATTAGATTAGCTACTGGACACCTTTTCCTTGGGGTGTACCACAGAACACATAAATTTCTTTGTGAAGCTGACGGCTGTCCTAGGTTGTGTTGTGGAAGGGACTACAGTGCAATGCAGAGTGACAGAGGCCATCAGACCAAGGAAGGTAGACCCAGGGAGATGGACCGATCAGAACTGGCATCAAAGAGGAGAGAATAATTCACAGGGAGAAAAGTCACCCAAAGATAGATGAAGCCCTTCTTTGTGGACCTAGGCACCTAAGAGAGTGATTGTTCAGATAGTTTCATCTTAGGAACATGAAGGAAGACCCCATAAGAACTTTATACCTTGGACCTAGGTCAAAGAGAAGCTTGATTTGTCATAAATACAAACAGTGCCAATCAATGAGTTAAATGGGATTCAAGATCATCCAGGCTAACGCCTTCATTTTACCAAAAATGAAATAGAGGGGGAAAGTGACTTTCCAGGGTCACGCCTTCTAACTAATAGAGCTGGTTCCTGAAACCAGGCTATGTCTACTGGATTGTCTACTGTGCTATTGTATTTCTCACTGTCTTATCAAATGAGATAAACTATGTAAACAGAGGTATTTCTAAAATGGAAAGTGCTAGGCAAATATTTTTTTATTGTTAGATTATATACAGCAGATAACAAAATGCAGTAGTAGTATTAGGCATTTCATTCAAGGAGATTCTGCCTGATTTTCTCTTGCTCTGTGACAGTGGGAGCTGCTTTCAGACCTCACTGCTCTGGTTCTCTATCAAAACCAAGTCTTTTGAACTTTGTGATTACCCATTAATCTGTCAAGGCATTTCATATTCATTCACTTCTTTAACTACAATGTCTTGAGCTCTTAAGAGCCTTAATGGTTTAAAGAATGTTTGGGAGAGCTTTATATAAGTTAACTTGTTTTACAATATGGGACTTGATGGTGTTTGAGGAGGCGAAAACGGGTACATCATGAGACCTTGACAATTTTCCACCTTCTTTCTCTGACATACACAAAGCCTCTCATTCTATTATTCTATGATTTGTCATTCTTGGATGATTCCTGGGATGCGGAATAGCTTCATTCTCAAAAGATCTACTTTGCATTTATTCATTTCTTTAAGACCTGTATTTTGAGCACCTGCTCAGTGACAGGTTCTGTTTGAAGAGCAGTGGTTAGTGTGAACAAGGAACAAGTCCCCACCCCAGGGGAGTCTTCATCCAGGTGGAAGAAGCCAAAAAATAAATGCTAATTCCAGATTTTGACCCATGCCATGGAGAAAATAAGCAAGTGATGTGACAGAGAGTAACCGGATGGCAAAGAACTCTTGTAGCCAAGGCGATCAGAAAGCCCTCTTTGAAGAGGTGGGATCTGAAATGAGATGTGATGGGTGAGAAGAAATGAGCAATGAGATACACCTAGGAAGCAGCATTCCAAATAGAGATCAGAGCAGAGGAAAATGTTCTTTCTCTAAATTGGGAGATACTGAAAGGGGACCAGCGTGGCTAGAAGATTGAGGACAAGGGGAGAGTAGCATGATACAGAGGTGGAGGCGTAGAGGCCAGATCCTGCAAGGACTTGGTCCAGAGACTGGACCTTATGGCCATGCAGTGGAAATCCACTCAAGGGATTGAAGCAGATGACAGGCATGAGCTGGTCACCGTGGTTTTTGTGGAAGTATGGACTGAGGGAAGAACATGGGAGCAGGTAGACCAGTTAGAAGAATGAGAAGTTTGGATCCTAGCTCATGAGTTCAAAATGAGCATTTACTTTACAAATACTTATTAGATAGTGTGCTAGACGTTCTGCTAGCATCTAGTAACCTAAATATGAATCAGAAATGGGCTATATTTTTCAGAAGCTCATACTCTCATGGGGGAGAACAAGGTTGAGTGTCATTATTATAAACTTGTTTTTAGAAAATTCAAGGAAAGCACAGAGGGTACAGATAAATGCAACGTTGGAAATTCGGGACAGTTTACACAAAGGATGTTAAAAGATGAATAGAGACTTAATAGGTGTCTATATAAAGAAGAGAAGAGCACTACAATAGAGAGCACAATATTAACAGCTAATTTTATTGGGCACTAACTTTACAGGGCACCGTCGTAAGCACTATATATTAGAACTCACATATTCCTCATAATTCTTCTTGAAAGAAGGTCCTACAGTGATCCCATTTTACAAATGAGACATAGAAGGTTTGAGGAACTTACCTGAGGTTACATATATCCTAGGTAGTGGTGACAGGCCAGCTCAGACAGTCCGGGGTCTCTGCTATGCTTACCATGGCCACGAAGGATGAAAGAAAGTATACCGTTTATGACCACAGAGATGTCACGTGTAACCCTGGCTCTGGGGCAGAGGGAGAGAGAAATGAAGCTAGCGAACACTCTGAGACCTGAAGGGTGTTTCTCATCACAGTGAAGACCAGACTTTACCCTGTAGTTGTGGAGGGGCTAGGCAAGGTATTCAAACACATCATATTAGCGTTCTAGAAGTAGAATTTGGGAGGCACTGCCAGGGGATAGAGACAAAGTGGCAGAGAGTTTGAAGGCTACTGCAACAGTCCATGTGAAAGATGATGATGGTAAAAAATACTACTGCCCAAGACTGATGTGAGCATCCAATGAGGTAACGCATGAAAAGTGCTCCTTATACTAAATGCTCAGCATCCGGAAGGTATTGTTGGCCAGAACGCTGTAGACATATTGTTTCCTACTGAGGGACATTAAACCACACAGGATGTGAGCTGTGTGTGGCCCCCAGGTAGGTTTCTAATCCCCCCCCCCCCCCCGCCCCATTAGCTCAGGGAAAACATAAGAAAACATTGCTTAAGCCCTTAGGGGATCTGATATGAGGAAATAAGCTATTGTGGCAGGCACTGGATCCTTCTCCCAGGTTTTATTTTTTAATCTTTATTTTTTTTATTTTATTTTTTTTTATTTTTTAATATATGAAATTTACTGTCAAATTGGTTTCCATACAACACCCAGTGCTCATCCCAAAAGGTGCCCTCCTCAATACCCATCACCCACCCTGCCCTCCCTCCCACCCTGCCCTCCCTCCCACCCCCCA
>NC_064813.1:60746368-60835032 GCF_023721935.1 Panthera uncia
TGAATAGACACTTCTCTAAAGAAGACATCCGGATGGCCAACAGGCACATGAAAAGATGTTCAACGTCGCTCCTTATCAGGGAAATACAAATCAAAACCACACTCAGATATCACCTCACGCCAGTCAGAGTGGCCAAAATGAAGAAATCAGGAGTCTCCCAGGTTTTAAAAAGGGCACCTCTGTCCGGGAGGGCAGGATGCAGACTGAAGCTGGGCCTTAGGCAACATTCACAACATCTCAGATCACAATTTCCTCTCAGCTGTTAGAAACCTCCCCCACTTAATTGTTTACTACAATGGCTGGGACATCAGTGAGAGTTCAGGTTATTGATTTTTGAGGCTAGAGAGCAAATATAACCCACTGCACAATGCTGTCCACCAAGAAAATGAACGGGGACTTCCCCCGTGTCTCCCTTCTGGGAAGTGTGTCCCAGTCTCTGCCTCAGGCTTGGTGGTCACTTGGAGGAAATCAGAGCCCCTCCCCCTGACCCTGGACTGCAACCCGGTGACTCAATTTCTCCTGGGTGGTGTCATACTTCATTAGCTGGGGGAAAAAATTCTTTCCTAAGAAGTAAGGGAAGAACCAAAATACCCTTATCCCAAAGATTTCATCTTTCTTATGCAGAGCTTAGCCCAAGATAGTAACAGTAGTTTCATAAGAGTTCATTTACATTGCGTTAGTGGAAAGAGAAGATGTCATGGAATGTGCTTGAACTTCACAGTCAAGCAGACTTGGATTCTAATTCTAGCTCCTCCGCGTACTGGCTGGGTGGTCTTGCAAACGAAGGTAAATGTTCTGAATTCCAGCTTCTTGGTGTGCAAAACGGGATACTAACAAACGATCTGAGAGACCTACTCAGTAGTACTTGCTGAATGAAATGTTCGGATGGTACAATACAATGCCACAGTGATCAGGAAGACTTGGGAATCTCAAAACTTATAAATTATTATCAGAACTATAGTACCAAATTTTATATGAGTTAGCATCATGATCATTATTTGTCTCCTTAAAAAAACAAGCCTGGGCTCCCGCTGGCTCTCAACTGAAAACGTAAACTTCTTAGCATGGCCCTCCAGGACTGTGCCGATTTCGTCCCCCCTGCCCCTGTATTGTTCATCATATTCATCCCAGGCTTCCGAGGCTTCCCCACATATCTGTGTATTTTCCCTCCTCCACGCCTGGACTCATACTGTGCCATCTACCGGTATGACCTCACAATTCCCTGCCTGTCCTACTGTCTTCCTCTGCCCTCAATCCTCATCAATCGCTCCCTCTTTTGTGCTCTGCCAGCACCATGCTGGAACCTAACCTCTATTTAACTCCTCCTTAAGTCTGACTGTGTTGCCTTAGCTTGTAAGGTTTACGTGAACGTTTATGTTGAACATCTACTATGGGTCTGGAAAGGCTCTCACTGTGGGTGACATTAATCCAACAAATGCATACAGATGCCCTCTGTGTGCTCAGTAGCATCGTAGGCGGTAGGGACAGAACCAGACCCTGCACTCTTTGATCCTACATTCTGGTGGGGAGATGGCTGGCAAAAATAAGCATATAGGCAAATAAATAAAAGAATTACGAATTGTGATGAATGCTTTTAAGGAAAAAAAAAAAACAGAACAAAGGATGCCTTAAGAAATAAAAGGGTAAGGAATCCCACTTTATATTGGATGAAGAAGCAAGGTTTCTCTAAGAAGGTAATATTTAAACTAAGAGCTAAAATACGGGAAAGGCACTAGTTATGCAAGTAATGGGGCATCCCAGGCAGAAGAAACCAAGGCAGGCCCTGAGGCCAGAAAAAGTCCGATGCATAGAAAACCACAGAGGCTAGGATGTAGTGAGTAGGAACTGTATAGACAAGGTTAAGGAGTTTGAGAGGGCCCCAGGTAAGAGGCTTGAATTTTATTTCCCCTACAACGTGGGGGGGGGGGGGCATGTGCATTTTATGACTCACATTTCATGGCTTTCTGGTTGTTTGTTGTTGTTTTTGTTGTTTATTTTTGAGAGAGAGAGAGACAGAATGCAAGCAGGGGAGGGGCAGAGAGAGACAGAGACACAGAATCCGAAGCAGGCCCCAGTTTCTGAGCTGTCAGCACAGAGCCTGACGCGGGGCTCGAACTCACGAACCATGAGATCATGAACTGAGCCGCAGTTGGACGCTTAACCGATGGAGCCACCCAGGCGCACCTCTCTGGCTCTTTTATGGAAAAGAGACTACAGGGTATCAACAGGTTGTGAAGGAAACTGGAGAGATTGTCTAGAGAAGGGATGTCTCCTGCTTGCACCAGGCAGGAGAAAACTCCATCCCTAACGGTGAAGAGCTTGTGTTCTGGTGGCAGAGAAAGTCACGAAACCATTAATTTCAGGAAAATGCCAAACATTCACAAACAGGGATAATCACGGGTGCCAGGGGAGCATGCGATCGTCATGGATGGGAACTGAGTCTTGCACATGTGCATTTGGTGTAGCTTATGTGGGTGGTGTGCTAGGAGACCCCCATTCCCGCCCCAGTTAACCTCTCTCACTGCCCTGATGTTGGTTTCTTGAGTCAGGCAGGGATCCAGAACGCCAGGCAAATGCTGACGAAGGTTCCCAAGAACAGGAACTGCCCAGAGATGACTCCTCAGTGGGGTGGAGAAGTTGGTAAGGAGGCCAGGGAAGCAGCATAGGGATTCGGGATCCAGGCAGCGGACGATGGAGGGACAGGACAAGACAGGGAAAAGGGAGGATGGAAACAGCATGGAGGCTTGGGCAAGACACACATACTTGACCTTGGTGCTCCCCACTCCGCCAGCTTCCAAAGCACTGGCAGGTCGATTACCATCCAGCTTAAGACCTCCTTCCATACGCCTACCCTGAGCATTCCAGTTAAATGTCAGCTTCTCTTTTATGCAATTGCCATCTCTGCTGATTTAGATGATACACCGCTTTGGTTTATCTTTTTAAGCCTCACCATTCGGGTAAACTTGTGAATCCTTTACGTGCTTGGTGCTGTCTTTGCACAGCATTAAGCTCCTAGTGGGGCCTCCAGACTGATTGGCCTGGGCCGTGTTAGCAACGGTGACACCACCTAAGGGCACCCGCTTCCCCTGGTAGGTAATTTGAGGTGTTGTCGCCCTTTCCCTATAGCTGTCTCTAGAATCTGTGTTATAAAACCGTTTAATTTTTTTCAAGAGTCAGACCCAATGGGTTTCGTGGTGCTGCAATTCGTATCTGTATGATCCAAGAAGGGTTTTGGAATGTTCTGATGGAAAATAACAGCAAGAGAAACAGTATCCCTAACAACATGAAATGGTGATAACTGGCTGAAAAGCAGGAGCTCTGGGCTCTGTTTAGCTCTGGCTGGCAATGGGGAAGGATTAGATTGAATGTCTAAGTTCTTTGGTCCTCCAGGTCCTTTTCTACCTTTCTGCTCCTTTTTTAGGCATGCATAGAAGGCACTAAAATGTGCTATCCAGAAGGAGATGACGAGGACACTGAAGAGTACACTGTGGGGCCCTTGGGCGGTTCAGTCGGTTAAGCATCCGACTCTTGATTTCCGCTCAGCTCATGATCTCACGGTTCGTGAGTTCAAGCCCCGCTTCCGGCTCTGTATTGACAGCATGGAGCCTGCTTGGGCTCCTCTCTCTCTCTCCCCTTCTCTCTGTGTCCCTCCCCCACTTGTGCTGTGTCTGTCTCTGTGAAAATAAATAAATAAGCAAATAATGGAGCACCTGGATGGCTCAGTGGGTTAAGCGACCGACTTCAGCTCAGGTCATGATCTCACAGTTCGTGGGTTCGAGCCCCACGTCTGGCTCTGTGCTGACAGCTCAGAACCTGGAGCCTGCTTCCAATTTTGTGTCTCCCTCTCTCTCTCTCTGCCCCTCCCCTGCTCACACTCTGTCTCTCTCTCTCTCAAAATTAAACATTAAAAACATTAAAAAAATAAGTAAATAAAACTTTTTTAAAAGATTAAAAACTTTAAAAAAAAGATTACGAAAAGAGTACACTGTGATGAGCACTAAGTAACGTATAGAATTGTTGAATCACTATATTGTGCACCTGAAACTAATGTAACACTGTATATTAATTATCCTGGAATGAATGAATGAATGAATGAATGAATAAGTAAATAAATAAACTGTATGATCCAGCTCAAAGAAGAGAGCTAAGCTGATCTCAGAAGTCAGCCCTAAATGACTATGATTCCACACCAGACGAGGGAGCCCCTGGGGAAGAGAGAGTTGGCCTTCGAAAGTACCGGCATGCGGCACTGGCATTTATGCGGGACCCACTCTAGCTCTAGACTTTCTGTGTCCTTCCTATGGTGGCTGCCTATTTATTTTCATCCTCAGGTTTGGCTTTTGCACTTTCTTGATTCGTACTTCAGTGTTTCTCACACTGCATGCAGTGTCTGAAACCGGACATGTCCTGTACCCCAACCCTGCACGTCACCGGCTCCCTCTGGGCCATGCTCCTTCATTCCAACCTGTGGGCCGGCCTCTAGGTTTGTGCCCTCTGTTGCTCTCAGCCACTCATCACAACAGCTAATCCCCGGGGAGCACTCCGCAGGCAGGAAAATGCTTCCCAGCTCCCTCAAAGGGTAGGTATCATTGCGTGTCCCTTTCACACACGAGGGACCTGACCACAAAGAGGTAAGAAATATGTTTCATGGTTACACATCTAGGAAGTCACTGAGCCAGGATGAAGCTCAGGCGCCTTGGGTCCAGAGGCCATGCTCTTGACCCCTAGGCAGTACTGCCTCTCCTTCTGGCTGAGCTTCTCTGCCTGGCCACGAGCTACCAGAAGCTTCTCATCTCGTGTGCTTGCTTGTTGCAATGATATTTCACGTGTCTGCATTCACTTCCTTTCTTCCAGGGAACCAGGATGATGGAGCCAGCCCCTCACGCCTGTGAATTAAACGTCCCCTGTCTACTTTCAATACAGCGACTCTATTTATTTAAAAACATTTTTAGGGTACAGTGGACATACGGCATTACGTTAGTTGCAGGCGAATCACATAGCGGTTTGATGATGACACACGCTACGAAGTGCCCACCACCATGAGTGTGATCACCATCTGTCACTGTACGATGTTATTACCGTATTATTGACTGTATTCCCTATGCTGTACTTAACATCTCCGTGACTGACTGACTTTATAACCGGCAGTTTGTGCCGCGTCGTCCCCTTTGCCTGTTTTGCCCATCCCCCACCCCCACCCCTCCCCTCTGGCGACCACCAGTTTGCTGTCGTCCGTGTCTCTGAGTCAGTTTCTGCTTTTTGTTTGTCTGCGCTTGGGTTTTGTTTTCCGGATTCCACATCTAAGTAAAATCATATGGCATTTATCTTTCTCTGCCTGATTTCTTGAATGATTTTCATTTTCCCTCCCCCACTCGCACTGGTATAATTAAAAAACCGAAGTGAAGGCTGGGTAAGAAGGAAGGAACAATTCTGGAGGTCTTGTAAATTCATGTGGTCGTTCCTACCAGGATAAATTCCTCTGAGAATAAGTCTTATTTTGAAAGGTTGGGCTTTTTTTTTTTTTAATGTATCCTCTTTTTTATATTTATAATTAGTCATTTGATTTGGCAATTAAGGTGTAAAAATCATTGTATCTGTTTCTAGAAAGGTCAAGTTTTAAGGAGACACGGCCACAAAACCCTAACATGAGAACCCATCCGAGGAGCAGCGATCAAGCTCCACCCCTCACTTCTGAGCTCAAAATCACCCAGGGAAAGGTCTTCAGGGAGGTGGTTTTGCAACTCTTGTGGGAGTTCTGACCCGGGCTCAGGTGTGAACAGGAGGACGTGTTGCCCCGTGTCAGTCTACGGGGACAGCTATCCCTCGCTTCACAGGAAATAACAGGAATTGAAATAGTATCATCGGGCCGAGGTGTTGACCTAGAAATCCGGAAGGGCTGTCCCACAATATATAGTTCATGTGCCTTGATTGTTTTTGAGGAGCGTTGATGGGTTTTGTTGAGTCATAAAATGACCTCAGCCATTTCCTCTTAAAATAACCCATTTCTATAACACTTCACAGTTTGTGAAGCACTTTTTTCTACATTATCTCATTTGCTTTCCACATCAAACTCAATATGTCCGAAATTGAAATAATTTCGCCCTCGGAAAGCCACTCTTCGGTGTTCTTTATTCCCGTCAATCCACTCCTGTGATGTTTTTACTCTGCCTTTCCTCTCCAGGCCTTATTAACCTGGTTCAGGCCCTCCTCGCGTGTCCCCTGGAACAGATACTTCATTGCTTTTATGAGTAAGAGTGCTCCTGATTCCAATGAAATCTTTAGGCAGCACATCAGTAATAGAACAGAGTTACATGAAGCAGCTGGCCGGACACAGCTTTCAGCCCCCACAGAGCTTCTTCTGAACCCCCCGAAGTTTTATTGGAACATAGCCTCGCCCATTCGCTTATTTTTTTCCGTCTACATCTGCTTTCATTCTCTGGTGGCAGAGTTGGATGGTTGCAATACAGACTATCTGGCTCAGGAAGGCTAAAATATTTACTATATGGCCTTTCACAGGAAAAACAAAAAACAAAAACAAAACAAAACAAAACGTGCTGGCCGCTGACCTACTTACAGTAGAACAAAAGTATACCAGACAGGCTTCCATATGAACTCTTCTTTCTGTAATTCATCCATCTAACAAATTATAGTCATATCCTGCCTCAACAAGTTTATTTCACTAACTTTCTATGAAAGAAAGTTTAAGTTTCATAGCCAAGACTATTGGAAACATGACTTCACGTTCCTTTTCTGCATTAATTTCCAGTCCCTTCACAAACACTCTGAAATATTGATTTTTCTCTCTAAATGGTCCATGCTTTCCATTTTTTTTTAATGTTTATTTATTTTTGAGAGAGAGAGAGACAAAGAGTATGAGCAGGGGAGGGGCAGAGAGAGAGGGAGACACAGAATCTGAAGCAGGCTCCAAGCTGTCAGTACAGAGCCCTACGTGGGGCTCGAACCCATGGACTGTGAGATCCTGGCCTGAGCCAAGGTTGGACGCTTAACTGACTGAGCCACCCAGGTGCCCCACTCCATGCTTTCTTATACCCACGTCATTTTTATCTAGGAAAAGCCTTCTTGCTTTTCGCTACCCAATCTTCAAACTCAATACCCCTTCAGGAAGTTTCTTGAGCCCACAGTTAAAAAGGGACCTCCTTCCTTGTATCACTACCTATCATGGCATTGAGCAATTTCTATTCCAGTTACACACACACACACACACACACACACACACACACACACACACGTGTTCTTTCTTTTACTGTCTTATAAACTCATTGATGATAAAAGGCTGACCATATTTCATCCTTGCAGAACTCACTGGTATCTAGTCTTTATCTTGCATTTAACAAGGTTAAGGTAAAGAGCTGCTGAAGGAATAAACCTGTGATCTTGGGGAGTAAGAACTATTATAACATACATTTTACAAGTGAGTAAATAAAAGATAAGAGGTGTGTCAGTCAAGATAACTTTGATTCTACCAAAGTAACATACAGCCGCGAATCCAAATGCCCTTAAAAGAACAAAGACTTCTTTCTTGCCCTTTCCATGTGTCCCTTGACATCAAGTGTGGCTGGGTTCACTGTAGTTCTTGACTCTGAGACACGAGCTCTGTCTGGAACATTGCTGGTGTTCGTGGCACAGGGAAAAGAAAACAGCAAATTGTACACTCTCTCTGAAAGCTTTTTCTTGGGAGTGATATATATTAGTTCCGTCAGTATGTCATTGATCAAAGTAAATCACACAACCAAGTTTGATGTCAAAGGGGAAGGCAAGTATAATCTTGCCCCTAGGAGGGGCGGCGGATTGTTTTGAATGACAACAAAGCCTACCACAAGGAGGTTAAATGACTCGTCCAAAATCACACCACTAGTGAGTGACAGAAGGGGCACTTGAAAGGAAGTCATTTGATGTAGAAGCCCAGTTTCTTATTTCCACTCTGTCATAAAGCAAACAGACTACCAGGGGGAACAAGGCAGTGATTACGGGAGCAGCTCTGCTCTTGCCACGTGAGCTGACCCACCAGCCAGGAGCCCTTGAAGGGGAGAAAACAGATGAGATCAGTGATCTCTTTAGGTTCGTTCCTTTATTGTATCACAAGTGGAGAATCAACTCTTGCGGCCATGGATGGAAATACAGGAAGTGACAGCTTCTATTATTGTTGATTGCCTTAAGAGGCTGCTGGGAGCAGTGAGAATGCAGTAAATGGAATAAAGCTTCAGCCACATCACCCAGGCTCTAAATACCATTACCGGCTCTCGGGAACAGAAAGGCAGGCGGAAGCTGGACGACACAAGGATTTATAGGGAAGCGTATCGGGCTGAGGGTGGCTTTGCTCATGTATGTCTCTTTAAATGTCCTCATCTTCCTATTAATGGCAACATTATTTGGATGTGGTTCATATAAGCAGAGCGGATTTCTGGCCATTTTTATGGAGAAAATAGTTAATTAGCAAATAGTTAATTAGCTTCTAC
Source organism: Panthera uncia (assembly GCF_023721935.1). Lineage (NCBI taxonomy): Eukaryota > Metazoa > Chordata > Mammalia > Carnivora > Felidae > Panthera > Panthera uncia. Next base: position 60,754,846 of record NC_064813.1, read on the forward strand.
TTTGCTGGACCCAGGGAACAAGATAGATAGAATTCCTGACCTCGCAGAGATTATAACCCAGTCCAAAATGCAGCTGTGAAGTAACACATCATTATGAGCATATCGAGAATGAAAAGAGAACACAGTAATAGCAGACACCCTTGGTGCTCCGACAAGATTCTCCTGAATCCCTTTTCCTGTTTCTGTGAGCTTCTCCCCCAGGTTCTGAATGTCTTCACTTCCACCCGCCTGCACCTTAATTCTTCTCTTGGGAGCACCCCTTCAGGACGCTGGAGCGGCTTTGGTAACAAGCTCAAAAGTGCGGGTCGCCTAGGAGTTTAAGTGCCTTTTCCCAGTGATTGTTAGGAGAATGTGAAAGCCAAGCTCACTTGCTTTCCTGGGGAAAAAAGCCAGAGGCACAATTCACACTACAGAGTTCCCCTGACCAGACTGCTGCTGGGCCTTTGATCAAAGTGTATCCTTGCTGGATGTCAAGGCCATGAGGATGTACCCCTCAGACACACTGACCGATGGCCCCTGCTGCTGCCTCTGAAATCCATCATTGGGTTTGTACCGAGGCCTCACTCCCCCCAGGCTGTTCCCAGCCAGTAAACGTGAAGGGACACGAGAGCGGGAGACACAGGATGCCTCTGACAGGTGACTTTGGCTCAAGGTCTATTTAACAGTCTCAGCGAATTTTCCATAGACTGGACAGAAGTCTAGGGCTCTCTCCCACCCATTTTCCTTCCTTTTCTTCCTCACTTAAGGTCAGACCCACCTCACAGCCGTATGACTGTCCCAGCCCCTTCTGACTCCCCTTACTCATTTCCTCTTATAAGCATTTCCCCAATAAAACTCTCCACTACTTAATCCCATCTTGGTATCTGTTCCTCAGAGGATCAGGAATAACATACTGGGCTTCCCTATCCTTCCTCCCACCCCCCCAAATTCTTCATAACTCCTCCTGTGACCGCTTGCATATGAATCCTCAACCGGCATCTGCTTCTTGGAAGTTCCATGTAAGACAAGGACCCGGTGAGAACATACAACAAAGAGAAACTCACTAATAATATGACAGTTTTGTTGAGGTTCGAGAGAACAGTTTCAGTAAACAGGCAGAGTGATAGGAGAGGCAAGATGTTCCAAGTAGAAGAAATATCGCATTGAAAAAGAGCAAGAATGTCAGAGTCAAGGACGGGAGCGATGAGACGTGGTGAAAGATGAAGGAAGAAGCCAGCCACGGGCAGCCTGGTCACCACGCCAAGGATTTTCAATATTCCCCGAGAAAAGCAAAGAAACCATGGCAAGACATTAAGCAAGGAGGGACAAGGGTCAGATTTGCATTCTTCAAAACATCGTTTCGGAACATGAATTGCAGGCTGCAATGGGGAGAAATGAAATGGGGAGGCCAGACAGAATGTGATGAAGCGATCTGGTGGGGACAAGGTGGCTCTGGTGAGAGCAGGGGTCCACCAGCCACAGCCTACAGCTGGTTTCCCCATAGGTCCCAAGAGCAAAGAATGTTTTTTTCATTTTCTTAATGTTTATTTATTTATTTTGAGAGACAGAGAGTGCAAGCAGGGCAGGGGCAGAGAGAGAGGGGAAGAGAAAGAATCTCAAGCAGGTTCCAAGCTGTAAGCACAGAGTCCAACACGGGGCTCGATCCCATGCAGTGCAAGATCATGACCTGAGCCAAAATCCATAGTCAGATGCTCAACCAACTGAGCCACCAAGGCATTCCTGTTTTGTTTTGTTGTTTTTTTTTTAAGTGTGTAAAAACAACAACAAAAAGAGAGAAGAACATGAAACAGGGCCCATGTGTGCTCCTGAAAGCCTGTTGTATTTACTACCTGGCCCTTCACAGAAGTTTGCTGACCCGGGGACCAGAATGAGGAAGAAGGGGTGGCGAAAAGTAGTTGGATCAAAAGGATATTTGGGAGGAAAAGTGAATTAAATTTTTGATCTATTGGATTTAGGAGATGAGAGGAAAAACTTGGGCAGTTGGATGGATGGAGGTATAAGAAAACATTAAAGATGAAGTGAACACCATACACAACAGTGTCAGATGAGTGTCACGAGACAAGGAGGTTCAAAGGAGAAGAGAGAGATGGCAATCATATCAACTTAGAAAAACACGGGAGGAATTTTCTAGAAGATGTGTCATTCAGTAAGCCTTGGAGTTACAACTAGGATTTCAAGAAATACAGCATAACTTAAACGAATCCCAGGATCCCTCTTGGTGCCACATACAGACATCTCAGAACATCGAACAAAAATTATCGAAAATTAATTCCAATATCAAACACGACCAATGCCGCACTTCTTAAATCCCCCCTTCCTCTCCTATCCTATGGTCTGTCATCTTCAGCAGCTTTGGTCTCCTCCTCTATTCCATTGTCACTGTCCCCGAGAGACGTGTCTGTCTCAGAAGCTTCAGTCTGTTCTGTGCTCAATTTTCTACTACTCAGCAGGTGAACTCTTTGGCATGTGGTTTCGTCTCACAGAACCCTGGGAACGACAGTGGCTACAACTCTTTTTGGAGGGTTGAGTTTGGGGGAGGGGAAGGTGGGCTGGCTCACCTGTTAAAAAGTGTTGTCCTTGTCCTGAGAAGATAGAGTGGGCGGCACAGAGGCCTGTGTTCTAGGAAAATGATTGGAAGGTGAGTGAGTATAGGATGAACGGAGACAGACTAACATTGTGTCTCAGGGTTTACTGTGTGGACGTGTCCTACAAGCTCTCTGTAGGTGTTAGGGTGTGAGGTGTAAGGCCCGCTTTAGATGGATACAACAGAAATGACCATACTTGTTGAATTAGAGGGGGAAAAGAGGGGGCGAATAAAACTTGGCTTTGGCGAACTCTACATACCTTAATTTCTGTTGTACTGTTGAAACACTATTCCGTTCTTAGGAGGAAAAGTCAGGTTGTAGGGGGAAATATTTACATTCAAGATCTATTTTTTTTTTTTTTTTAAACTTCCAGAGTAGGATCTGAAATCAGCACACTGTTGGCCCGACCTCTGTCTCTGGGCCCTAACCCCCATCTCCTGAGATCCCCACTGATAAATGCGAATTAATGTCCACTCTCCTGTTCCTACGAGCCACTGAGTCACCAGAGAACCCATTATGGTCATCACACCTTCCCCCTAAAGGCAGAGAGTAGGCTAATGCACTTTAGAAATATCTTTTGGTGATAAGTCTTGAAGCTGTTTTTCATTTTAAATTTCAGGTAATTGGATAATGAAGCCACGCCTGTTGTTATTAACTACATTTTTTGACCAAACTCTAAGTGAAAAGTGCAGTTCTACGTGTCACGGCCGACGTGAAGATAAAGCAGAGGGGCTCCTAGTTTTAAAATCAGACACACAAATAATAATGATATGGGGGGGAGGGTGGGCGGGAAGTCACATTCGGGGGGAGCTCTGATAACCTCATATGGAACATCTCAAACAGCGGTGCTAGTGTGAGTTTTGATTTTAAATCTTACCATGACTGCGGCTGCAAATTTCGCATCTTACCCAGAACTAGAGGTGGGAGTTATTCATTTCAGTTTCATTTTTATTGTTTTTGCTCTTTGTCTTTCTGACCTGTCACATCGATTAACAGGTGGGAACAGAAGGCAAAAGGGTTGACTGGGGAGAAATCTCCTCTTGTTCTTTCTTTTTCACAGACTCTACTTGCATTCAGGCACTGCATTCCTCTTGGCTAACTACCTGTCTCGCTACCTCCGCCCCCAGTCACTGCCATCCAGCCACAGAATTGACATTTATTGAGCAGCCACTATATTCTGGCCCCTTTCGACCCACGGAGACAGAAACGTGTCAAGACACCAGTGGAAGTATCCTCATACATATTCACAACGTTTTCTCAGTTTCTAAGATGATTTCACAGTTTGGTCAAGAGGATGTGTCTTAGTTTACCCCTCTTTGGAGAAAATGGAGACGACTTTGGTGTTGGAAATCTTTGAAAAGGAAGTTCATTTCTGTTTGATTATTCATCCACGAAAGCAACTTATTCTCGTTCTCTACGAAGTCTTACTCTCTAGATCAGAAGTCTCTCTGGTTAACAATCAGGCAAGGAAGGAATGGGTTCTGTAAAGCTTACAACCAACGCAGTGTGAGAGATCCTTGCAGATCCCCAAGAAGTTGGGAAACATGCATGGATCATGTCTTGGAGGCTCTGAAAACTGGCTCAAACCCCAGAAAATCCACCTCCTCCCCGGTGACCCAGCATGTGCTCCCGCATGCACGTTCTAATGTAGCCTTCACAGCAGGTTCTGGGCTGGGGGTGGCATGAGGGTAAGGAAAACCGTCTTAAGCTTGTTCCGCAGATGAGAAAAAATACAGCCCGAAGAGCTTAAGTCAAGGAGTTACTGAAGATTAATAATTAGTAAGTGATTGCTAAGAAGTAATTACTGGTAAGATTGGAGTCGATCTGGATCTTCTGACTCCGATTCCCATGCCCCTCCTGATAACTCAGCTGTTCTCTGAAATGAGGGCTCTTTGGAGCCTGGTTAGAGACCCGCATAGAAGTGGCCGGGACTTTTTGACAATGGCCATCCAGTGGCCATTCTTCTTTACAAAGATCAAGTGGGAAAATGCACCGGGCTATTAGAAATTATGCCACTGGAGCACTGTCGATGGGAGTCGTGGGTGATTTAATCTGCTTGGAGATGCCGAACATAGGAGGTTGCTATGGCAACGCTACTCTTATCTCAGCGGCTTTAAACAAAAATATCTCCAGAGCAAAGTAATTAGGTAAGTAGAGCAGTGCGTCTGCGTCGCTTCATGCAGTCATTTTCCAGTGATTACTATTTTATTGTTGCACGTTGTGCCTTGTGCCCACAGATGCCACCTACGGTACCAGGTCTGCCCAGGGGGAAGGAGAGTGTGTGTGTGTGTGTGTGTGTGTGTGTGTGTGTGCGCGCGCGCGCGCATGTATGCCCGTGCACGTGTATGTGAGTAGGTGCGATGGGGGTAGTGTCTCTGATTGGCACCTGCCCCCAACGCTCCTTCCGCGAGTAGCGCCACGTGGCAGGCTCCCACTCAAGTGCAAATGTGGCAAAAGGAGCCGTACGTGGGACTGCCGGATATATACAAGCTCCCACCGGGCTTGTCAGAGGGTCACGAGGGCAGGCCTCGGGAGCAGTGTTCATCCGCGCCTTGCTTTTCTCCCTTTGGATTACATCTGAGCCCATCTCTGGGCTGCTCGCGATGATTCCCTCTGACTCAGATTGGCATTTCTCGGGGCTCCCCAAACACCTTTGGCTTCTGTTTCTAAGGCCTGGCATCCCTACCCGCCCAGCCAGGCATCACCGCTGCCATCCTCACCCTACCCCCCCCCCCCCCCCCCCCCCCCCCCCCCCCTCCCCCCTGGAAATGTAGAACTCTCTCCTTGAGTTGCTTACTCATCCCAAGTGAATGTTGCCAGGGGAGTTCCTCTTGCATCCACTCCCATCCCCACGGAAAAGATGAGAGGAAATGACTTTTATTGTGAACCCACTAGGCACCAGGCCTTTAGTCAGCACTTTGGATGTTTCCTCAGTTGGTCCATCCTGTCAATAACCCAGATGAGAAACCGAAACTCACAGAGGTAAAAAACAACAACAACAACAACAAAAAAAAACAGAAACAGAAACAAGTCCCAGAATCACACAGCTATTAAGTAGTGGAGTTGGGATATAAGTCAGGGCTGGATGAGCCCCAAGCCTATATTCTTTCCATTATACCACGTGGCCTTACTTAAGGATGGTTTGTTTTTTTTAAACTTGATTTTTTTTAACATTTATTTTTGAGACAGAGAGAGACAGAGCATGAACGGGGGAGGGGCAGAGAGAGAGAGGGAGACACAGAACCGGAAGCAGGCTCCAGGCTCTGAGCCGTCAGCCCAGAGCCCGACGCGGGGCTCGAACTCACGGACCGCGAGATCATGACCTGAGCCGAAGTCGGCCGCCCAACCGACTAGCCACCCAGGCGCCCCAAGGATGGTTTATGTATTAAAATGTGGAAGGACCAATAGCTCATCCTCTGCCCTACTTCAGTCTACTGTCTGGCTTTTTAACCACTGTCCCTATCATTTATATCAGCACCTCTCACCCAGAATGGTGTTGCCCCCGGGGGACATCGGGTGATGTCTGGAGCCATTTTTGGTGGGCGGATGCTACGGGCATCTAGTGGGTGGAGACCAGGGATGGTCATGTCACCACCCTGCAATGCACGTAAAGAGCTTCTACAACAAAGAACTATCCCGTCCGAAACATCAATCATGCCTAGGTTGAGGAGGCTGTCTTAGAGAAGCCGTATGGATTCTCAAGAGCTGGGTAATATTGTGTGTATCTTTTACCTGTGGAAGTCATTTCACTGACTTCTACCCGATCTTCAGTCAGGTGGGAAAGTCTAGAGCACAAGGCATTTCTGGGAAGACTCTGACCATCTGTGTTTCATAAGAGCCCTTTGAAGGTGTTAATACAAAAGTTAAGAACCCCTAGTATAGTGGATAGACCAGTAAATGTTACAAATGATAACTTTTCAGGGGGCACGTGAGTAATGCAGTATTTGTGTAGACGGAAAGTGCCTTCACGGGGGAGGTGATGCTTGAGCTGAGACATACGGAGCAGGTGAAATCACCTTAAGCACAAAGCTGAACAAAAATCAAGATGGCTGCACTCATGCTTCAGGCATACCTGATTTTAAAGTAACCTTTGCCCTCTCTTCTGCAAACCTCCCCTCCTCCCTTCTTACCTTTTGCTTCGGGAACCCTGGGCCCCCTGAAGACACAACGAAGGAGCCTGGCAGCAAGTACACAGTTCCTGTCAAAACCAGCTGGATCCTCTATTTCCCTATAACCCCGTCCCCCAGCCGCTTCCTCTGGGAGGCTTGAAGTTTTTTGAAGGCCAGAGTGCACTGCAGCCCCCTATGCCTGGCAAAGCAATAAAGCTATTGTTCCTCTTTATCCCAAACTCTGTCTTCGAGTTATATTTTGGCTCCGAAGCACGGAGGTTGGTTTTCAACAACATAGGGAGGCGCTCCCCAGGGGGACACGCGGAGAAATGGGCATTCCGAGAAGAGTGGATGGCGTGTGCTACGTCTTGGGGTTCGAATGACTGTGGGAATGGTGAGATAAGCTGGACGGGTAGCTAGGAGCCAGATCTTAAAGAACCTCGTGGAGCTTCAATTTTATCTTCTAGGTGACTGGTAGTTCCTTGCTCTCTGGTTTCCCACGTCCACTTGGTAGACACATGATAGCCCAGCCTAAGGACGAGCCGCTGTTCCCCATCCAATCACATCTCCTAAGAATATACTGATGTATTCATTTCCTGATGTATTTGTTCCCGTAACAAAATACAAACTGGGGGACTCACAAGAACGGAAACGTATTCTGTCATAGCCGTGGACATGAGAAGTCTGAATCAAAGCATCAGCTGGGGGGCGCCTGGGTGGCTCAGTCGGTTAAGCGTCCGACTTTGGCTCAGGTCATGATCTCGCGGTCCACGAGTTCGAGCCCCGCATCGGGCTCTGTGCTGACAGCTCAGAGCCTGGGGCCTGTTTCAGATTCTGTGTCTCCCTCTCTCTCTGACCCTCCCCCGTTCATGCTCTCTCTCTGTCTCAAAAATAAATAAATATTAAAAAAAAAAAAAAAAGCATCAGCTGGGCCATACTCTCCCTCGGAAGCTTCTAGGGAGGATCCTTCCTTGTCTCTTCTAGCTTCTGATGATCGCTGGCAATTTTTGATGGTCCCTGGCCTTTAGACACGTCTCTCCAGATTCTGTGTCTGTCGTTCCACGATACTCTTCTCCCCGTGTGTCTGTGTCTAAATTTCCCTCATTTTCTAAGGACACCAGTTAGGGACCACTAAATCCAGGATGACCTCATTTTACCTCGATTGCATCTACAAAGACCCCATTTCCAAACAAGGCCACATTTCCAGGTTCTGGGGGTGAGGACAATTCACCCACAACATCTACTTGGGTCATATTTCTCTCGCTATAGAGGTCAAGCCCCTCTGAGCTGGAGGTAACACTGTCCACTGGGATCTCAGCTCAGAGGACACTTTATTGCCATTTCCATTCTCGTGTTACTATCTGAAATGGGATGAATACAATATACTCTGTCGGGTTTGGGGGAAGAATTAAAAGAAATTATGTCTGAGACAGCCGGACGAAGGCAACATTTCACAAAGCGGAGCCTGACAAGGTAAACTGCCGTTCTGTCTTTGCAGGACCATCTGCCTGGCGTTTTTCAGCCACATGAAATGAGTCACAAAGCAATTTTTTTTTCCTGAAGAAAAGGTCTCACAGGGAAACTGAGGTGCAGGACTCATTGTCATCATCAGTAACGACACTGTCACTGGGTGGGTGTTTTTAGAGATCACCTATTGTCTTGTTCTGTTGGTTTTCTGTTTTGCTTCCCAAGGCTCTCATCTAAACACAAAGGTCACCCTCAGGACCAACCCAAGAGTTAGTCTGGTGCCTCCCGGGCTCAGCTTGGGGGAGAACTCAGGGCCCTGACTGAGGAAACAGAAAGGCACATTGGAACCGACCCAAGTAGGAGCTTGAGCTGTCTTCTTGCAGGTTCCGTGAATTTGCTGTGTGACCTTTACCAAGGCAACTTCTTTTCGGGAGCCTCAGTTTCCTTCTCTAAAAGCTGTGATGATAAGACCTCTCTGTGCCTAACACTTAAGCTCATCACGCAGAACCAACTCATTAATGTACAGCTTCTCCTGCCCCAACCTGGAACGTAGAAGTGAGCAACACTTGTGTTTTCTCTCTCATCATTGACCTACATGCCCTCCCACCTCATTCATTACATACAATTAACTATTAATTGGGGCGCCTGGGTGACTCACTCAGTTAAGCATCCGACTCTTGATTTTGGCTCAGATCATGATCTCACAGTTTCATGAGTTCGAGCCCTATGTCGGGCTCTGCTTGGGATTCTCTCTCTCCCTCTCCCTCTCCCTCTCCCTCTCCCTCTCCCTCTCCCTCTCCCTCTCCCTCTCCCTCTCCCTCTCTCTCTCTCTCCAACTCTCCAGACACCAGCTGCATGTGCTACAATTCAATTCAATTCTGACGCTAAGTCCCCAGTGTTAGCACAGACCCCACAGGTAAAGGGCTCAGTCCTGCAAAACTGCCCCCTACTTCAGATGCCGGTCTCGAGTCCCTGACTACCATCTGCACTTCTTTGTTTTTAATGTTTATTTATTTTTGAGAGAGAGAGAGAGAAAGAGAGAGTGAGTAGGGAGGGCACAGAGAGAGACAGAGACACAGAATCCGAAGCAAGTTCCAGGCTCTGAGCTGTCAGCACAGAGCCTGATGTGGGGCTCGAACCCACAAGCCGTTAGGTCCTGACCTGAGCTGAAGTCAGATGCCCAGCCGACTGAGCCACCAGGTGCCCCAACTGCCACCTGCACTTCTAATTGAATAGCTATAAGCCAAGGTCCCCACAAGCCCTTCTTCGGGCTCCATAGTTTGCTAGAACATCTCACAGAATCCAGGAAAGCGCTTTATTTACGATTATCAATTTATTACAGAGGATACTAATGAATCACCAGACGAAGAGACAGACAGAGCAAGGTCCAGAATGGTCCTTAGTACAGGAGCTTTTATCTTTCTGGAGCTGTGAGGCACCAGCCTTCCAGCATTTGGATGCATTCACCAACCCCGGGATGTTAACTCAATTTCCATCCCCTTTCCCCTTCCCCAGAGGTGGGGCTGAAAGTTCTAAGCTTCTAATCCTGGCGTGGTCTTTCTGGTGACCTGAAGCTATCCAGGGACCTGCACAGAGTCCCGTCATTATGACAACAGGCGCTCCTGTCATGTGGGAAATCCCAAGGGATTTAGGAGCTCTGTGTCAGGAAGCAGGGGCAAAGACCAAATAAATATTTCTTTTTATATCACAATATCACAGGCTATAAGGATGTGACTCTTGCACCGAGTTCTGAAAAATAGGTGTTTTCAGATGTGTTCCATGAGTAGGAAACTATTTCAGACAGTGAACATCCTCTGGAAAGGCGGAGGGCATTGAACTGCCCGCGGCTTCAGTGAACGCCCAGCACATGGGTTAGCCCACCAGGTGAGGTAGGACAGAGCCGTAAGGTCGTCTCCAGGCCCACACAGTTATCGGACACACCAGCTAAGGGACAGGGGCTCTTCCTGCAAGTGCTCCAAGGCTACAGTAGACTTTGAAGCTTGGGAGTGACATGGTCAGATCCGTGCAGAACGAGATCTCTGGTGGAACCAGAGTAAGAGTCAAACCCAGGAAACAAGTTAAGGAGATGACATATATCTGAACAACGGTTTTAGCAGTAAGGAGGGAATTGACAGGAGACAGAGGCGAGGGGAATCACCACCAACCACAAAGCTGTAGGTGCAGGGGAGGATCCTGGGTAGGAACACGGCACAGCTCCATACCCAAGGTAGAACATTTGCCTGGACAAGGCGTTGTTGGGAGCACTGCACTTTATTCCTATTTTCCAAATACTAGCAACTTTGATTGAGAAATTTCTCTCTTGGAGCCCTGGGTGGCTCAGTCAGTTAAGTGGCAGACCCTTGAATTTGGCTCAGGTCATGATCTCACGGTCCGTGAGTTCGAGCCCTGCATGGGGCTCTGTGCTGACAGCGTGGAGCCTGCTTGGGATTCACTTTCTCCCTTTTCTCTCTCTCTCTCCCTCTCTTTCTCTCTGTCTCTCAAAATCAATAAATCAACTTAAAAAATAAAAGTTTCTGCCTTTACAGTATCCTAAGGGGCCTGTGAAGGTTGACAATAGTGTGGCCTTCTTTGAAGTACGATTACGGTGGGTACCACTCTCTCTGGGTTCTTCAGCCTCCCCCCAAGCTCCCTTCCAGGAATTCTCTCAGAAGCCATCTCCCGGATGATGCTTTTACTTTGGCCCAAATTGAGACTGTAGTTCAGCATACAGCAAGGTGATTTCCATTACTCACAGACTACTTTTTTTCTAATGTTTATTTATTCTTGAGAGACAGAGAGACAAAGAGACAGAAGGGCAGAGAGAGAGGGAAACACAGAATCCAAGCAGGCTCCAGGCTCTGGGCTGTCAGCACAGAGGCTGACATGGGGCTCAAATCCATGAACACAAGATCATGACCTGAGCCAAAGTCGGTCACTTAACCGACGGAGCCACCCAGGCGCCCTTCACAGGCTATTTAAATGACACCAACTCAGGGCACTGTGGTGGCTTAGTCAGTTAAGCATTCGACTCTTGATTTAGGCTCAGGTCATGATCTCGCGGTTCCTGAGTTTGAACCCCGCATTCAGCTCTGCACCGACACTCTGGAGCCTGCTTGGGATTCTCTCTCTCCTTCTCTTTCTGCCCCACCCCCCATTCTCTCTCTTTCAAAATAAATAAGTAAACTTATAAAAATAAAAATAAAAGACACCAACCCAAGGGTTTTAAGATTCAATAAAATTAATAATTTTACCATCTGCTGTTTTTATCAGGAACATTTTTAAGAGAAACTGGCTTTTTAGTTTCTGGGGGTGGAGAATATAATGACCACAAGGCCAGTTCGGTATGTTGAGTCAGGCTGGGGTGCTAGATTTACCCAATACTTGTCTCATGGCATCAGTTCAAATGCCGACATTATTTTTACCTGAAAGATGACTGACACGCCTACTATGGCAACGAAGACGTGGGCATTTGGTAGACATTTTCTCAAGAATGAACCAACTGAGCCCATCCCTTCCTGGAAAACAATGGACAGCATTCGTTACCAAAGATACAGTTGGAGATTTTCACTGAAAATTTCCACTAAAAATTGAAATTTTAGAAAAGCTGTATCCTCCAGGCGCTTTCACACCTTTCCAATACATCATGACTTTTGGGATGAGTTGACTGGAGATATTCATAGATTTTTTAAAAATATTGTCTAAGGACACACGACAATGTTCAAAAGACCCACCCAATTCAGTGAACTACTATTTTCCCGAAGGTCAAAATCGTGCCTGGGGAAAACCACCACTTAAAGTGCAGGAATGACTGGTGGATTGTGATGTAACAAAATACTAAAATTTCTTTGATACAGTTTCAGAATTTACACTGCAAGAAAATCTTTAGGAAATGACCACATGTCAAGTGTGGGTGTAGAAGAAAAAAAAGAGTGTCACCAATGACATGGAAAGGTTATTCACAGACTCCCTCTTTTATCCAGCTAGGTATCTATGTGAGGCCATAGTTTTTTTGGCTACTTCAGTCAAGATTACTTATTGCAACACATTGAATACTGAAACAGAAAGGAGAATCCAGCTGCCTTCTTTCATTTGTAAAATGAAAGATAATACTACCCTTCTCTCTGATTTTTCGTTCTGAAAATACAATACTTTTCATTAAAAAATGTCATTTCTATTAACAGCAGTGGGCTTCTAGTTGTTATTTTAAAGAAATTATTTCAATATTTAGCCTTACATCTTAGATCAAATTTTTATTCTTAATTTCTAAAGTGATCGGTATAAATGGATATTACAATTGAAAATAAAAAAAGCTTTTTGGGGTCTTCACTCATTTTTTATTTTTAAGTAGACTTCACACCCAGCACAGAGTCCAATGTGGGGGCGTGAACTCAGGACCCTGAGATCAACCCCTGAGCTGAGATCAAGAGTCGGATGCTTATCCAACTGAGCCACCTGGGCATGCCCCTTCACTAATTTTTAAGAGTGTTAAGGGGTCCTGAGGTCAAAAACTTTGAGAACTGTTGGTCTAACTATTTACTACAAGTCAAGCTAGCCAAGCATTAAATGAAATGGATTCTGTCCTCTATCTTGAACTTGGAATTTTGCTACTCCTCAGAAAACCACTTTGGAATAGAAGGTGCGGGGAGGATTAGTGCCTAGCCCTCACTCTGAAGCCTGTCTCCCGTTCCTCTCCATGCACAAGGGGCCTCAAGGTGTGCAGGCAAACACCCTGGTCACACGGCCAAGCAGATATCCCTTCCCGCTGAGAACATCTCCCCCTGTAGGCCCCATGGTGTGCTCGTCTACAGCAAGGATGAGCCACCGTGAGAAGGATAGACACTTCAGAGAGACCCACGCAGGCCCTGGAGCCAGGCTTTGGGCCATCCGGGAGGAAGTGCAGGGCTCTAGGCGCTCATGGTTTGGCTCAGACATGAGACGATGGGGTGCGGTTTCCAGGTGATCACGGCCCCCTGCCCCGTGGACTCGTCTCCCCTCCCCCCCTCCCACCATCTCCCCTCTCCCTGTTTGGTCTATGGTTAAAGAAGGGTCATAAGGATGCCTCTGAAACGCAGGCTCTCCTCCTACACTTCCCTGGGTCTAAAGGCAGGACTCTTGGGGCGCCTGGGTGGCTGAGTCGGTTGGGCGTCCGACTTTGGCTCAGGTCATGACCTCACAGTTCGAGTGGGGTTCGAGCCCCACATTGGGCTCTGTGCTGACAGCTCGGAGCCTGGAGCCTGCTGAGATTCTGTGTCTCCCTCTCTCTCTCTGCCCCTCCCCGACTCTTGCCCTGTTGTCTCTCTCAAAAATAAATAAACATTAAGAAAATAAAAAACAAAAAATAAAAAAATAAAGGCAGGATGCCTTGGCAAATGACTTTTCTCTCTGAACCTCAGTTTTGTCTCCATAAACCAATATAGTCAGACTGGCTTCCACGCGGTGTAAACTCTCTAGGACCCCGCTGCCTTCCTAACCCATAAGACACTGGCCAAAGGAAGGAAGCAATACATTCTTCCTGAGTCCTCAAAACTAATTTGAAAAGCATAAAACCCTCTAAAACTTTAAGGATACGGTAAATGAGGTCTGACAGAACCCTTTTCCCTCCTACCCATACTCTGACACAGAGACTCGAGAGCAATGCTTCTTTGTTACTGATCTTAAATTCCAAATACGGATGAAAACGCCTTTTCCTTCCTGTAATTTTTTCCCCCGTTCATCCTGTCCGTGAAGTCGTGGCAAAAGAAAGTAAAGGGGTCCAGATGTGTCATCGGAAGGGTAATAAAGCATGATTACCCTCACTCAGCCTTCATCCATTCCACTCTGCCTGTCCCACATCCCCCTGGAGAGACAGAAATAATTCCGTTTCACCAACTCCACCACAGGAAGTAGCCGTCCCTGGATTCTTCCCCTGCCTCCCCCAAAACCACATCAAAGTCAAACTCTCTTTCCTCTGTGCTTCTATAGAACACCGTGTACTTCTATTAATAGCATGTATAAAGTGTTTTCTTTGTTAATGTTTATATCGCTCTCGTCCCTGCCTTCTCGACCGCTTTAAGACAGTAACTGCGTTCTCGCGGTTTCTGTCCTTCCAAGGGGTTAGAATCCAGTACGTGTTTTTCAGACTGAATCCGCCATAAAGTTTCCACTGATTGGTGCTGTGGAATGTCTCTGATACCAAAGCTGTTACACACTAAATTGTCTCAAATAAATACAAGAGATGGTCCCACTTCGTCCACTTGGCAAATAGCTACTCATCCTTCAAGAGAGTCTCTTCTTCCCCCCAGGACATAAACCACACTGTCCTTGGTGCATTTCATGCACAAGTAGCTTGGAATCATCAAAAACATCACCGCTCCCTTACGAAACCTTTAGAAGGTTGAGTTGCCGCAATTTAAAGCAAAATCTTCCTAGGATACTTTATAATGGCATTTTGTAGCCTGTGTTCTACATAACATGATCCCTGGAGGTGTTCCATGAAAACGACATCTAAAGAACCAAGTAAGATTTGGAGAGGCTCCGTATTATACCCTCTCTTGCCGATTTTCCACACAGAATAGTAGCGCGAGAGGTCTGTTTGAAGAGAAATAAGGAAACTGTTTACATGTGTATTTTGGCCAGGATTTTTTTTAACTCTTCGGGTCAAGAGTTAACACACCTGGGAACTCCAGTCCTACGGGAAAACCCTCTGGGAAACTGATAGGAGAAGACTGGATGTGATTTCTTTTCAAAGAATTTGGCAGGTAACCAATGAAGTAAGAATATGATCTAGTTTCCTTCTGGAGGGTTGTTTTTTGTTATTTGGGTTTGGTTTGGTTTTTTCCCACCATCCCATTAAGCCTTGACTGATTTCTATTCCCAACAAATTGTGACATAGGTAGTGAAGGTTCACTAGGGTTAAGTGACCTCCCCTGGTCCCCCAGCGGGCAGGTGGCAGGACCAGGGTTATAGCCTTGGCCTTGGGGCTGCTTTGGGGTTCCATGCTGCTTCCCATATGGGGCATGTCAGGTTGGGAGATGTGATTTTTTTTTCTTTTTTACCTCTTTTTCTTTTGCTGCCACATTTCACATCTATTGAGTCACAAGGAAAATTCTACTGTTGCCTCTAGAGTCAGACAAATCTGAGTCGGAATCTCAGCTCTTCAACTGGTGTTTGTGTGCATGACCTCTCCAAACCTTGTCACCTGTCAGAGGCGGCTTCCTCATCTTCTTTACCTGCGGGGACTGTTGGGAAGTTTCAGCTCATGTTCACAAACACTGTGCTCAGTTCCTGGCCACGGTCCCTGCTCAGAAACTATCTGTCCCCAAGCAGTCCTCGACACGGGGGTTGGGGGGGGAGTGGAAAGCCTCTCGTACTGCATGCAACTATTTAATATGGAAGCATCCTGAAACCAAGAACCCTACTGCTAAACTTCCACTCTGAAATACTTAGGTGTAGAATCTGCAATACCCTTACTGGTAGACAAAAACAAGCGGACCGTTTATGAGGCAAGGATGGGAGGGGCTTCACACGACGTGAATCCTCAGTAGCCTGATGGTGATGGAGCCACCCAGCCTATGTCTCCAACTGAGATGAGAACAGATTGGATTTCCGGAGACTCTAACAGCTTCCATTTAACTGAGCACTGGCTGTACTCAGGCACCTCCCAGGACATTTAAGTGCACTGTCTCTAACCCTCACAACAGCCGGCTTTGTAAGCATTATTAGTGGTATTATTATCCCCCTCTTACAGATGTGACCATGACAATTCAGATTTCTTAGACAACTCTCCCGATCATAAACCCCAATATGCATCATTGTATATACATTTCTGCTCACCTGAGCAAGAGCCCCTAAGAGTAGAATTCGGAGTCAAAAACTGTGGTCATTTAAAATTTTGATCGCGGCGCCTGGGTGGCTCAGGGGGTTGAGTGTCCGACTTTGGCTCAGGTCATGATCTCGCAGTTCGTGGGTTCGAGCCCTGCATCGGGCTCTGTGCCGACAGCTCGGAGCCTGGAGTTTGCTTCGGATTCTGTGTCTCCCTCTCTCTCTGCCCCTCCCTGCTCATGCTCTCTCTCTCTCTCTCTCTCTCAAAAATAAATAAACATTAAAAAATAAAAAAATAATAGAATTTTGATAGATTCTGCCAAATTGCCCTTGAAAAACACTGCACAAAATTAATACTCCTCATGAACGAGAGTAACGTTTCCCCCACACTTTGGCAATACAGTTAATTATATCCTTAAATTATTTTTTACCAAATTGATGGGTAAAAAGGGCTTCCCAGCCTTTAGAGAGGTTTAGTAACTTGTAAAAAAATGTATATTGGACACATACTATCCTTTTTATTTCGCCCACATGTTATATTCTCATTTGGGGTTGTCTGTCTTTTTCTTTACCTCTTTGCCAAAGACAAGTTGACTTCGTCGAGTATTTGACAAATATCTTTGTTAATTTAAGACAAACTGAAAAAAAATCCAAGCTTCCATCAATGGTTAAATAAGTTTGTAATTTATGGTATATCCACACAACGAGACACCAGGAAGTTGTTAAAAGGGAAAGGCAAATTATCTGCATGGATTTGCAAAGATGCTTAAGAAGTATTGTTCAATAACTAGAAAATGGCAGAGTCCTGTGTATAACAGACTCCCCACTGAAGCCCTCGTGTATGCATTTATACATGTTTGTGAATTCATGAATAATAAAAAGACCTGGGTGTGTATGTTTCTAGTAAGTACAATTAGCCCTGAGGGAAAGAGTTGCTTTTATGTTTCACATTTTTGTACAAGGAGCGTGTACTACTTTTATAATACTTTTAAAATAATATTTTACGTATACACTTGCACACACACACACACGTACGTTCATACATACGTGTATTTGGTAAGATTGGTTTTAAAAAGTCATTTCCTTTTAGGTGGCACAGTCAATAACAGGACAGCCAGGCTCCGTCTCCTACGCCACGCTGCCCCCGAGGAGAAACCGTGAAGTTTCCAATGGCAGGCTGTGACAGCCTTCCTGCTGTCCGGAAGGGGACGCGGGGCTGAGAAGATTCCTGAACAGGCAGCATTGTAAGTGATGAGGCACGGGGTGTTTTCTCTTACTCATGATGATAACATCAGCTCTCGCTATCTAATAAAACACAGGCTTTTCAGAAACTGCATTTCCAAGGCTGAGGTCAGGGTACTTCTATTGCAAGTAAGAGCAAGTGGACAGGAGGGGACAAATCCTCCAGAAGGGAGAAAAGAGAGTGGATGATGCTAGATGCACGGTTTAAGTGAATCATGGCTAATGATTCAGCAGCAAGTTACCCATGGGGATTGCCCCACCCACCACCAGAGGCGGCTGCTTTGCAAGGAACTTGGGGGACCAGAAGACCACCTGTGTTTCCCAGGAGGTAATAGGATAAAATCCTTTGTTTTTCAAATTTTGCTTCTGAAGAATCCCCAATATCAGTGGTCAGAGAACATGGACCTCCTGAGAAACAGGATTTGAAGCGTCCTATTTTCTTAATATCCCTGTGAATTTTTAATTCTATTTTGTAATTGAGCTGCGCTGGTTATAATAGGAAAATAATTGGTTTTCCCCATATTTTCAGTGATACCTGTTGACTAAGAAAATGGGCTGCGTGTGCATCCTAAGGCACGTACGTTACTTTCTGGGCAGAAACCTTTGAACCTGGCTCGGATCTGCGCGTCCGCTGTCCTTGTTCATTCATCACAGTCCCCGAGCTGCGCTTCCTCATCTGTAAAAGGAAGATAGTAGTTCCATCTCTCTGGAACCACGTGAATTCAACAGCAGCCTAAGGAAGACAGAGTTAACATTTATTCTTATGTAAGAGGACTCTGGAGATGGCGGTCCAAAGCTGAATCAAGTTTCTTCTGCGGTTCTGATCTGCTATCTTTAGCAAATTGCCTTTATACTCAGCGTTGCCTCGAGTTGTTCCATGCCAGTGGCTTCAGCCACAGCTGCCATATCTAAATCCCAGGAAGAATGAGAGAGGGTAGAGGGAAAGGGGCCACGGCAAGGCTGGAAGAATATCCTCCTTTGAAGAGCATTCCTGAATTTCTGCTGATAGATGACATACTTTCCAAAGACACCGAGGGTATAACATTTCAGCAGGTCACACGGCTGCCCCAAACAAAAGTTCAATTCTGTTCATAAGGACAAAGGAAAGAACTGCTATCGGGCAGACAATCAGAAGTTTCTGCCAAAAATAACTACAGCGATGTCCCAATAGTTAACACCGACAACGATCCGGGGATCGCCAACACTGAGTGAACGACAATAAGAGCCCGCAGCTGATGCACATTCATGGTGGCTACTATTAAAGTAAGCATCTGGGGCTGCTGGTGTAGCTACTCCGTCCTTCATTTTCCATGTGAACTAACACAGACTCAGAGACTCCTAGCAAAACCAGGATTTGAACCAAGCAGGGTCAGAACCCCTTTGCTTAAGTGAATTACCTTCCAGTTCCAGGGCTGAAGATTCCCACGTATCATTTTAATGGATTTTCAAAAGACCAGTAGGAAGGCTTGAACTTTAAAAAACGAAGTGGGGGACGCCTGGGTGGCTCAGTCGGTTGGGCGTCTGACTTTGGCTCCGGTCATGATCTCGCGGTTTGTGAGTTCAAGCCCCGCGTCCAGCTCTGTGCTGACAGCTCAGAGCCTGGAGCCTGTTTCCGATTCTGTGTCTCCCTCTGTCTCTATCCCTCCCCGACTGGTGCTCTTTCTCTCTGTCTCTCAAAAATAAATAAATGTGTAAAAAAAAATTTTTTTTTTAATGAAGTGGTCAGTTATTCCAGAGCGTTGCTGATAACCATTGGTTGCGTGTTTGGAGACAGACGTTTTACTAAAGGGACTAGATCGTTAGCTGGCATTTTAGTCACTAAAGCCTCATCGAATATAGCCATAAGGCTTTATCTCATTGATATCTTGCTCTTAATGGAGAAACTTCCTCGTGGTTTAAAGGCGATTATGTATATTCATTCACCTGTGCATTCATCCATTGTATGTGAACATTTTGGATTGCTCACTGTTGCCAAAACTAGGTTCTAGTCAAGGATCTGGGAATACAAAAATAAATAAGACAGAGTCCCTACCCTCAAAACTCACCATTAGAAGGGTAGGTTTTCAGCAGCTCAACCACAACCCAAAGTAAGAAATACATTTTACATCACAACCCCGTATACCACACAGAGGAGAATGCACTCACAACACACTCAGATCTCCCCCAACAACACCTAATCTATAGTAAATATGCAATGCACTTGGCTATGTTCTGTCTGCTCTCCTCCATGCGACTATATTCCTATTCTATTCCATTCTATGTTGATTGCGTGTCTTTTACACGTTGAATGCCTCAACTGACAGTATTTCAAGACACTAATGGGTTGTGACCTGTAATTTGAAAAACACTGATCTATGCGAAGAGAAAGGCAACTAGATGGATAATTCCAGTACTCCAGGAGCCATAGAGACAGTGACCTTTCGGAGAGACTAATTCTTCCTGGGGGATGTTAGGGCAGGTAACACAATGAGAAACTCTGAACTGAGCTTTGAGGGATGGGAAGGGGATTGTCAGGTGGAAAATGGGAAGGAGGACACTTTCCAAGAGGAACAGCATGTGTAAGCAGGAGGGCATGGTAGAAAGCCAGGAAACTGAGGCCCAAGCATCACAGGTGGTCAGGGGGTATGCCAACTTGGACTCATCAGGCAAAGGACAAGCATGCCACGAAAGAGCCCTCGTCAACTGGAGACACCTGCGGGTTCAGATGCAGCTGATTCACTCATCAGCCTGGTCTCTACATCTGGCAACAAGTGCACAGATCGTCTGCCTGGGACCAGTCACTAGAAAGGCTTGACCTTGACCTTGACAGAGCAGTTCAAAGAAGAAGCCAGACACATACACAAGCCATCCTTATGCCCTGTGATTTGTTCTCGAATGGCGAGCTGCCCATAGTGCAGTGGGTGTATAAGCCTAAATGATACGGGTCCTGTTTGTGACAGCTGGGGACTGTCCGCAGGGCTGAGTGTAGAAACACAAGCACTTGGGGTTTCAGCTTCTTGAAAGGTCACTGGCTGTGAGATGGTCATTCCCACACCCTGCTGGTGGGAGTCTAAATGAAAATTACATTTCTGGAAGGGAACCTGGCAATATGTTTCCATAGACTCAAAAATGTGCATGGCGTTTGGCCATGACTCATAGGAGGTCATCTTACATGTAATTCAGAGGGACCCAGGCCTCATGTGGCCACTTAATCTCCCCGTGGTGTTGTGTTCAGAGAAATACAATCTGGCAGCCAAGTGGATTTGAAGTCGGTCCCAATCTGAACTCCGTCTCTGGAAGAACACTGAAGGAGATACAGCATCGCCTCCGTTCGATCTGCTATCACACCTGGAACGGTGCGAAGGGGTTTGTCTCATCTCTGTGCTCCATGCCAGAATTAAAGCTCGGGGTGGACAGCAGGGAGAGGGGGACAAAGGCACCCAGAAACTAAACTAACTTGGTGTAAGAGCAGAGAGCCAAAGCTGGCCGGCTCTGAGAACGCGATCTCCCTGGAAATTTGTCCGACACTAGGGTTTTTCACTTCCACAGGGTGTGAAAACAGGGGGACAAAGTTAAGAAAATCTTACTTGAATTCCCTCAGTTAACATCAGATTTCATTTATAAAGATGAAAAATTGCTCCAAATGTGCAAAGTAATGATTCCTTAAGTGATGATGTAATCTTATGATACAATATTTGCATCCATTGACTGTCATACTATAGAAAAATTGTGACAGAAATGAGGAAAGCCGGATATAAGAATGTAAAAAACAATAGTGAAATAGCAAAAACTAGTAAAACAGTAAAATGCCAAAAAATTAATGTGAGATATTTTCGTTGCATCCTTTTTTACTTTACTGTATTTCTACATTGACTGTAATGAGCATGTATTCCTTTCGGTATGCAGAAAATTATTTTTTAAAGTCATTGACTGGACAAAGGAAATTACTAAAATTCAGAATTAGGAAATAATTCTGAGGACTGGTTTCCACCTTCTGGAAGCCTCCTAGGCTTTGTAATTGCATTTCACTGTTGTGGAAAGTGGGCCCAGGAAGCTGGCAAGATGATAATTATATTATATAAAATTTGAGCGTGAGACATTAGTTGCACAAAGAATTAAATGGTGTTATTTTAAAAGGGTCCTATAGTCAAGTGCTTATTTGCATAAGTAACTTAAAAGCAGGACTGCAGAGAGACTTTGTCGCCAAGAGTCACAATGACAGCAAGTGACCCCTTTATTTATTTAGTTTTTTAATCTTCACAGCAATCTTGCGAGTTGAATAGTACCCACATGTGTCAGATAAGGAAAGTGAGTCTTGGGCGATTATGACATTTATGCAGGTCCACAGATTCTGGGTGGAACCAGGACGTAAGTCCACAATCCTCCTTTCAGCTGAGCAAAGCAGCCACATGACAGGAAACGTCACAACAGGAAACGTCAGGTCATTTGCAACAAGAGAAAAGCAAAAGGCTTAGGAATAAGCAGATACAATATGGGCCAAAAACTCACAGAAAAGCAATCCTTTTACTTCCTTCTTTTTCTGTGCCGTGGCACCAAGTGAGCTAAGAAACCTATTTCCCAGAACGATGAGGAGTCGGAAGCAGAAAGTTCTGTCGAAAGTTTAACACCATCCTTGAGAGGTCCCTAGGTTTTTGTCTTGTTTTTTAATGGACAGGTTTCTATTATTACCACAGTGGTTAGAGACAGGTTCCAGAAGACCATTTAAAACCTGACAGGTTGGGGGCACCTGGGAGGCTCAGTCGGTTAAGCATCCGACACTTGGTTTCGGCTCAGGTCATGATTTCACAGTTTGCGAGTTCAAGCCCCATGTCAGGCTGTGCGCTGACGGCAGGGTGCCTGCTTAGAATTCTCTCTTTCCCTCTCTGCCTTTCCTCTGCTCACGTTCTCTCGCTCTCTCTCTCTCTCAAAAATAAATATATTAAAAAAAAAAAAAACTTGATAGGTTGAAATGGAAGCTTATAATTTGCCTTGGAAAGAGCCAGAGCCGATCACTGTTACCAGTCCCTCCTCCCGTTAGCTTCTAGCTCGAACCACTGAGGCCTATCACGTGAAGCTCTGCCCACTCGGTGATTTAAGCATATGGTGGCCAGCATGGACAATGTGAGCTGTGAGCATGACCACCAAATCGGCCCCTACTTCCCAACGGTATGGGTTCAGCCTGGTTTGTAAGCCTCTGACTTGCTTTTCCTTTACAAACTCAGGGTTTTTTCTAGGATTTATCTCAACTCCAAACTTGGCTGAGGTTTGACTTTTTTCTCCAATCTCTTCTTAGCTGCCATGGTTGGCAAAGATGATGGGCAGTCACTGGCTGCCTGCGAAGGTTCACTGTGTGACTGGTATTCCTTTTAGGAAGCTCACACAGTACAAACCCCCCTCAAGATATCGCTCTGAACCTTACCATGCCAAGATGCTCCATCAACACCTGCCTTGTCTTTCCCGCCGCCCCCCACCTTTGAGACCACCTACTAAGACCACCCATTGCCCTGATGGCCCCACCCTAGTGATGGGGCCCTTAGCGCCCCCTCCGCAGAAACCTGCTCAGTCTGTTCCAAGCCCTCCCAAGAGGAACAGTGCTAATCTGCATTTGGTATTCCTTCTCCTTCTTGTGATTTTCGATGTGGGGGTGATGTGATGGGGTAAGTTAGAATTAAGGCACAGCCTTAAATTTCAGTAAATATCTTTCGTCTTTCCACTAAGATCTAGACATTGTGCTAAATCCTCTGGGTTGTGGAAATGCTTGAAGCATAGTCTCGCCCTTGTTGGGTGGAGTTTACTGACTTTGAATAAAGAAAAAAATGGGTAAAAGAAATTCTAAGACACATTGAAATGAGAGCAAAGTGCTTTGGAAATGAAGAACAAGGAATAATTGTTTTGTCTGTGGCCATGAAGAAGGCTTTCTGGAAAAAGAAGGATTTGAGCTAAGCTTTGAAGAAGGGGTAAACTAGATACAGGTGGAGAAAAGTATTCCAGACTCTGGTAAGGAAAACGTGAACATGTAAGATGGCGTGTGGTAGGTTTCGGTCTTGAGAATTTTCTGTACCTTTGGGAGTGAAGGCTCTTGGAGGGAAACCACAAGACAACATGGAAAGATAGCTTTGTGCTTGACCACGTAGGAGCCTACACATTACGGTAAGGACTCTGGGCTTTGTTATTTAGTGGCATTACCATCGGGATTTGAGCACAGGGCGTGTGTGATGCTTGCCTAATCATTCTCTAAGGACTTTCTACTCACTAAGGGGCCACAGGTTTAGGCAGGTGACTTGGGATGGAAAAGACAATGAATGGGGGAAAGGGAGACAGGAGGCAGGGAATGCCCATAAGCAAAGAGGGAGAATGTGAGCCCCAAGGGTGCAGAAAAAATAACAGAGCAATGACCACACTGTGTACAGAATCTCTATAACCTGCAGCCTGATTTAGCAGATGCCACAATTAAGGTTGCAAAACATTTCTCATTATGCTCTTCACCTTGGACGCTCACACTTCCTTATCCTGGTCCCAGCTTCTAAAGGGTCGTCTCAGAGCCGAGGCAGCTTTTAGGAAATAAATAGTTTCAAAACTTTATTTGCATGATGTCAAAAGGAACCAAAACTACATTTCTATTGGGAGAAAAGAAAAGGTGAGAAAAAAATGCTATTCTTTGTTTAAATATCCAATATCTGAAAGGCCTATTTTAAGACATCGTGCTCACACCACCTTAAGTTGGATACAAAATAAGAAGTAAGATTTTGTGGATTTCATTCCAACCAATAGTTGAAAACAAATAGTAATTTGATCCTCGGGGGGGGAGTTTTTTGTTTGTTTTTTTTCCTCTGTTTGTTTTAAGACCGTTGGAATCTGACCCTGAATAAGCTTCTGAAATGACAGCCTTGTATAAATAGGACTCTTTCCCTCCCAGAGGAGGTTGGAGCCAGTTTGGAGGCTTGGGGCCCCAGACAAGGAACACACTCCATTAGGTTGGAATTGCCACAAGTCTTAAATCCAGAAGGTCGTTTGGAGGACAGATATGAGAAGCACAATAGAAACAAGGACCCTCCAATCAGGAGGGAACGCTAAACATCCTTGGCTCCAACCTTTTCCTTCTAGAGAGAAGGAAACGGGGTTCCAAGAGATGAAACCACTTGCCGCATGCCCAGTGTTAGCTTCTTGCAGAACCAGAACCAGAACCAGAACGTGGCATCTCTTTATTTTCAGATTGTATCAGTATTCTGTTTAAACTACTCATCACTCCACACCCTGCCTGAATTTTCGCCCAAAGCACCAGGATGCCAGAGGCAGCAGCCTACACACCTAGTGGCTAGCAGGTGGTAGGAAAGCTGGGAGCAGAGATGTGGAGCTTGGAGATGTGGTGAGGAATCCAGCAGCTCTAGATGTGAGGTCTAGAAGGTTCCTTCCACTGAGTCCCCTTCCCCACCCACATGTCCCCTCCCCCAAGCTACTTCTCCATGACCTCCAGTGCCCTTCAGCGTTGCCCTTCTTGCTCATTTCCACTTTCCACTCCTTTCATGCCCCAATCCCATCCAAGCCAGGCCAACGTCTGCCTTCTTCCCATTCAAGAGTGATTGCTTGCCTGGAAAGTTCTAGAGCTCTTCCGACACTGATGGGAAGCCAAGTTTTGTAAGCACTGGGGAAATGTCTAGGCTTCAGCTTTTTGAGTAGTTTGGAGACTGGCTTTTTAGACAATGGAAGCAGCAACAAGCATGATAAATAGCCTTAAATTAATCTTTC
This sequence comes from Panthera uncia, assembly GCF_023721935.1. Taxonomy (NCBI): domain Eukaryota; kingdom Metazoa; phylum Chordata; class Mammalia; order Carnivora; family Felidae; genus Panthera; species Panthera uncia. The sequence goes on from NC_064813.1 coordinate 60,779,774, forward strand.
CTTGTGGCTACATCGTGAATTCCCCTGCCACAAATTGTTAAGCACAGAGGCACCTCTGAGAATATAAATGAGAAAATACACTATCACATTTATTCCTCCTTGTTGAGGTAGGAAAATAATATATCTACCAATACCATTGCTGTAAGTGGACAAGACAAGGAAATTCGTTACTGCAATTTTCACTGTGTTCTTCAATATCAGAATTGAATAGTGGATAAGCAAAGAAATACTGATAGGTCTCAGGATATGAAGCAGCACATCATGCCGGGCTCTGTTGGGCATTTTCATACACTTTTCCTCATTTTCTATTCACATCAAACTTTAGTGGTTGGTTCTTAATTATTGCCCCCCCCCACTTTTACGATCATTAAGAAAAAAAATCAGGAAGGATAAGAATTATTCCTAAACTAGTAAATGTCAAAGAGGAGATTCAACACCAAGTTCATTTGATTGAAAATTCCACATTCTTCCCACTATACCCTGCTGTCTCTGAGATCAAATCTTTAAGAACAGATTATAAGAGTTAAAATTAGTTGAGACTTAGGCACTGAGTCTCGGCACTAACCTAAGTGCTTTGCATGTTTGGTTCTTTTCACCCTCACAACCCTCCTATGAAGAAAATACTATCATTTTCCTCATTTCACGGGCGAGAAAACAAAGGCACACGGGAGTTAAGTAATGTGCTGCCAATCACACAGCTATTACCACATGATAACCATGATAACCACATCATGATTTAACTCCCAGCTACTCTGGCTCCTGAGCACAGGCTCTTGACCATCAGACTGTAATTCGTCAGTTTCCTTCCATTTTGCTCTTTTCCATTCCATTTTATTCCACTTGTCCTTCTTTCTTTCCTCCCTGTCTTCCTCCTTGCTCTCCTTCCCTCTCTCTTACTTCTGTCCTCCATTCACTGTATGCCTACAATGTACAAGTCCGTTTTTACGTCCTATACGCACACACGTGTGTGCACACGTGTGTGCAAACGGAGCTATCGTCGTACTTCCTGCTTTTCTGTCCTCCATCCCGAGCCGTGGCCTACTGTCCGAATTGTGGCAAGAGCGATTCTATTAAAATGCTAAGTCAGATCGGGTCACTCCTCTCTGCAACATTGTCCAAAGCCTTCAGATATCACTTAGAGTGGAAGCCCAAGTTCTTCAGCGGCTACAGAGTCCTCCAAGATCTGGAAAGATCTCGACCTCATGGCTGCATCTCCTGCTTAGTCACGTCTCTCTTTCCTGTGCTTGTGAGACCTTGCTGTTCCCTGCAATCCCCTTTTCCCAAAGGTATCTGTATGGTTCATTCCCTTGCCTCCACTGGGTCTTTGCTCAAATGTCAACTTTTCGGTGGGGCCCTTCCTGACGACCCTATCCCAACACTCTATTCCCCTGTCCCATGGAGCCCTTACCACCATACAACCCGTTACATTTTGCTTCTTCTCAGCACCTGCCCCACCGCACTCCCCATAGAATATAAACTTCAATGAAGGGATTTGTATCTGTTGTGGGTACTTGTGCATCCCTAGCCACCCCCCGCCCAATAATGTTTGCCATACGGGTGTTAAGTAAGTATTTATTGAATTCATGCAAAAAGTATTTAACAGTGGAGGGGAAGAAGCTGAGACAGGAAATTCTTCACAGGGATGGAGACATTTGAACTGATCCTTGAATAATGAGCAGGGAATCCTCGGAATAGACGCGGGGGGAGGAGGAAGCATTTAGGTAAAGACGTGGAAGGAGGAAACAGCATGGCTGATGGGGTTTGGGGTTAGGTAGGACTGGATTTGAGCACAAGGACGAGGAACTGGGGGGCAGGGGGGTGAGGAACAGAGAGGAAGGGCCTCCTACACGAGGGACAGGAACGCCAATGCTGTAGTGATAAGTTTTAAGCATGAGAATGACATGATATGATTGACATATAGTGACACAGGGCAGGGCCTGTGGTTTTTCCAAATATAGTTATCTAAAATATTGTGGCAAATGAAGAAATAATAATATAGCTTAGATTTTTTTTTAAAGTATACTTTAGCACCTCTGATGCGAATGAGGGCAATGACAGTGGAAACCAAGAAAAAAGAATGAGATTGAATTGCCACTGAAAAGAAAGAACATATGAAATTGTGACCATGAATCAGCAGGGAGACTCTGTAAGGAGTGTGAGGAAAAAGAAATCAAAGGTGATTCCCCAGAATTTAGGCTAGATAACAAGGTGGACAGAGGGGAGGAAGAGGGTCAAAGTTGGGCATAATTACTTCTGCCAAAGGCATGTAACATTGAAAGCTCTAGGGTTATATTCAAAAGAGCATGAGGTAGGATAACAGGAAGTTAAGTACGGGGCGCCTGGGTGGCTCTGTAGATTAAGCATCCGGCTTTGGCTCAGGTAGTGATCTCACAGTTCATGAGTTCAAGCACCGCATCGGGCCTATGCTGACAGTTCAGAGCCTGGAGCCTATCAGATTCTGTGTCTCCCTCTCTCTCTGCCCCTCCTCCACTTGTGCCGTGTCTGTCTCTGTCTCAAATATAAACACTAAAAGGAAAAAAGAGGAGGTTAAGTACAACTTTTTGATTCATCAGGAATTGCCTAAGACCCTGTGCAAATACTGTAGATCCATTGATTCGCTTTCTGCTAAAGCAGGGATTGGCTCACCAGCCCTTTCTAGTAGCCATTCACCTCGGGTGTATCCAGATAACTTATATTAGCATCACCTGCAGTGCTTATTAAAAATGCAGATTCCACGGGTCTGGGTTTGCATCTGTGTCTATTTTAACAGGCATTCTCAGGTGGTTCTGAGGCTGGTGGTCCATGGACCATATTTAGGGAGACGCTAATTTAGACAAATGTGAAATCACTAATAATTGCTCACATGGGACCAGTTACAGGGAAGTCTCTTCCTCCCCATCGGTCTGTCCTTCCAGCCTGCCTCTGATATTACCTCCTCAAGTTCAATTCACACCCAGGGAGCATACTTTACATTCAAGTCACATTTAATTTTTACAACCTTGGAGGTAGAGATATTTGCTACACTTTCAAGATAAAGGGATCTGAGCTCAAAGACTTTAAATAACTTGCTCCTTGAATTAATCAGTAATAATAGAGAAGCATCATTCTATCATCTGATCCCAAGGTTTGTACCCTTTCCACTGTGGCACAGAACCACCTCCATGAAGCCTTCTTTACCAGTGAATCACTTCCCTTTTCAAAAACTTATTTTTAAGTACCATTAACTTTCAGAACTAGTTAACACGTGGCACATTATTAGCTAGCTGATTGCCACATTTTGGAATTATATCCTTAACTCTACAGTCTGTCGCAGGCTGTCTTTTATTTTCTGTCCACTGCAAAGCGTTTGACGTTCATGAGAGCATTTAGTAGGAGCTCAATAAATGTACTCGGATCCCCAAGGTGCCGGCTGCTCCCAAGGAGCAGCAGATGCCGACTTCCTTGTGCTCTTGGGTGACTCACTTAGTGTCTTAACTCCTCCTCTTTACCATGAGGAAATGCATACATTTCTTGGCACTTGAGTCATAGGAATTTGGGGGACAAGTGATGATATACTGTGGCCAACCTCTAGTGAATCTAAACAAGGACATTAATTTACAAGTAGACTATTGACTAAGAGGGAGGGTGTTCTTTCTAAAAAGTCAGATTTGCAAAGTCTTTTTGCCAGAAGGTTAATCGGCGGTCTCTGCCCGCAGGAAATCAGTGCACTTCCCCCAGGAGCAGGATGGGAGCAGCGTGCTGGGATCCTTTCTGGGGCAAAACTAGGTCTGGTGCAGGGGTGAAGGGTAGGGCTCCAGGGTGTTCATGGAAAACAAACACTGGGACCCTGCAGGCTCAGGGACCAGCCTATCACTTTGTCCTTCAGCACGGGGCCAAATCAAGGCCAGCTGTGCCGCGACAGGTGGCTTTAGTGTCACTATTGATACAACCACCGCCTGTCACAAAGCTTCCACCCTGGCTCACCAGGGGCTTGCCCCTCAGGAGGCAACAGGAGTAAGGACCAAATTCTTACTGAGTCAGGACCAAAGAGAACGGTCACATGATCTCATTGAAAATCGAGGAACATTAAAGCGAGACCAAGAGATCAGAGACCTATGACATTGCTTTACTTATAAGGAAATGAAACCCAAGGAAGTCTTTCCACTCCCAGTCAATCTAGAAGTCATTCCTTCCAAAGCATAGGGAACAAAAGAAAAAAGGCAGCTGGACAAAATAGATAGATAGCAGTCCAATTATACTTAAAGGAAAATGGCAAGTTTCAGACGTACGGAAACAGCATGAGAAGCCATCCCAAGATAATGGTTAATCAATAACACTAATCCCACCGTGAAGGCATCACCCTGATGACATCATCTGAGCCTAATTACTTCACAGAAGCCCCACTTAATAGCATCACGTTGAAGGTTAGGATTTCAACATGTAATTTAGGGAGGCGGGGGAGGGGCACAAACATTCAGTCCATAACAAAAACTGAGTTGATTGGGGCCATTTTATTCAAAATTGGAACTTCAGCTAAATTTGAGGTACAGGAATAAGTAGTTATCTGCAGTGGATAGTATATAGATTTATTAAAAGAAACAGGTACCCCAGGATCTCTGAGCAATGGAAAATATGGTACAGGAATTTCTTCACACCAGCAACGTGACAAGGCAGAAACACTTTCCACGTCCCCAACGGGCTGAGAGTTCTCAATAGATTTTAAAGCACTTCCCACTGTGTACTATTTAAACTTTGTCAGATATGGTTATACTTTACCAGAATGTCTTTTGTTGTCATACCACGGGTGGGTTGGTCCTTTTCCATCATTTGCCATTCTTTTACCCATTGCCATCGCAAAATCGAGTCTACAAGCATCCCAGGCATTGTCATTATTGCATACGGCAACCAACCGGACCCTGCCTGAAAATTTCAAGTGACATTCTGGTGTGTTGACTGAGCAAACCAGGCACGCCATAACCCCAACAGTCCATATCTCGGGCCGAGCTTATCACGACCAGAACATCCAATACATCGAACTTATAGCTGAAGTAAATCTAAGGTTTCAAGGTGAACAGCATATTCATCCAAAGGAATTCAAGAATTTGAGATTCTTTGAAGATTTTGGAATTTAAGACAATGCGAAATACTAAAGGCAAAAAAAAAAAAAAAAAGGGATCTAAATACCCAATGTGATGGTTTGAAAGACAAACCGCAGAGAGAACAGATTTTGAATAAGCTTAGAAATAAGAAACTACAACAAAACATTTCACTAAATCCTCCGTAAAAAACGTGGTTTGGGAGACTCGTCCTCTAGGCTCAGTACCTATAGTTAACTTAAGAATAATCAATATGTTTTAAATGTCAAGCATCATTGTGGAGATGTATGAGTGTGGGTCTGTGTGTGTACCGTGTGACTGTGTGTGTCTGTGTATGCATGTGTGAATTTATTTTTCAGAATGGAAAAAACATAGAAGGGTGACCAGTGGGGGAGAAAAAATTGAGAGGCAGAACATTTTTAAGAGTTAACACATCTTTAAATTTTTTTAATGTTTTATTTATTTTTTGAGAGAGAGAGAGAGAGAAAGTATGAGCAGGGGAGGGGCAGAGAGAGAGAGGGAGGCACAGAATCTGAAGCAGCCTCCAGGCTCCAAGCTGTCAGCACAGAGCCCAACACGAGGCTTGAATTCGTGAACTGTGAGATCATGACCTGAGCTGAAGTCGGACTCAGTTGAAGTCTCAACCAACTGAGCCACCCAGGCACCCCAAGAGTTAACACATCTTTAAATAGGTAAACGTACCTAGTGATCACATCTCATTTTGCACATTTGATGATAAAATCAGTGTCATTTGATCCTAAACAAGATACAGTCACACTTTATTGGCCTGTCAGAAGAGACGATTGACATAGATCTATAGCAGGGCGGCAATGTTTTTTTCAAGGGGTACCAATATGTTTCTTAGGAAGGCAACAGTCTTGGCTTAAAAAAATACTCTAATAAATATTTAAGGAAGAATGCCAAAAATCTTTGGGTGTGACTTTTAAAAGACAGAGATTCAAAGTATATCATTAAATTGTTCTTAAGATTAAATGAATAGGTTGGGGGCGCCTGGGTGGTTCAGTCGGTTAAGCATCCGACTTCGGCTCAGGTCATGATCTCGCTGTCCGTGAGTTCGAGCCCCGCGTCAGGCTCTGTGCTGACAGCTCAGAGCCTGGAGCCCGTTTCGGATTCTGTGTCTCTCTCTCTCTCTGCCCCTCCCCTGTTCATGCTCTGTCTCTCTCTGTCTCAAAAATAAATAAACGTTAAAAAAAATTTTTTTTAAAAATAAATGAATAGGTTGTAGAGCAAAAAGTTCAGGGACAAGAGAAGTGACAGAAAGTCTGCAATCAAGTTGGTAGAAATGGCCAGTGGATTATTTTTTTTAATAATTAATAGATTTTATTGTTTGTATCACAGTTTTAGATTTACAGGATGATTGAGCCGATGGCACATACAGTTCTATGTACCTACCTCCTTCCCCCCCCTCCCCCACCAACCTCAGCACACAGTTTCCCCTATTATATCTTATATTAGAATAATTCCTGGAATGTGTAACACCTATCATTAATAAACCAGTATTGACCTGCTATTACTAACTATAGTTAATAACAGTTGTATAGAGAAAAATTTCACTGCCTCCAAATCCCTTGTTCTCCTGCTAGCCATTCCTTTATTCGTATGCTCTCTCCTGCCCCCTCCCAAATTCTTGGAAGGCTGGGAGTCGACATGGTGTCTTACTCGTCTTGGTATATCTAGCAGGCCTAGTGCTGTGCCTGGGATTTATAGTTTTCATTCATATGTCTTTAAAATGAATCAAACTCAACTAAATACAGACTTAAGGCAGGTCTGGAACAGTGACAGTGAATAACAAAAGAGGGAATTCGGACACCAAAGGGATCCGGGATGACTCCAGATCAAGTCCTCTGGAAAGCAGATGTCAGAAAGAAGGTAAAAGAACACTGTATTGGAAGGCAATGCCATTGAACACTAGGGGAGAGGGAGACTTAGACGAGGAAATCTACACATCACAGTGCAGGTTCAATACCTGTGAAAATAAAGAGGGAAGGACACCAGATCGGGCAGGAAGAATGCCAGACGGAAATACAGCTCTGAGATGTCAGCCAGCCCAATGTGGAGCTCCAGAGCAGATAGATACCCACCAGAGGATTTCCTAGCTCCTCCGCCACGCTTAGGCTTTGGTTAGCGCAGCTGAGAGATAGTGTGTCAGTGCTGCAAAGGATCCAGGAGATAATACAGCTGGAGGCCGTCAACTGACTGCCCACTGGGCAGGTGAGATCTGAGAGGTGTCCCATGTTGACTGTCAAGAGACAGATCAAGAGGGAACTCTATCCAAAGGCAATTCTTATTATAGTTCCAGTATGCTGTTGGAAAGACTGTGGATTTCCAATTTCTCAAAATTACATACTTTGAAAGTTGCATATAGAACTATGCTCCTAAGCTAAATATGGACGTACCTGTTGTTCTGAAATGATTTCCAACGCATTTAAAAGAGAACATTAAGAGCTGGTTGCTTGCCACTCAATCGCCGGGCAAGGTTTCCCCCACCCACACGTACTTCAATCTACCCATTTTTCTGTTCCTCCTTTAGTTTTTATGTGTGGGAACTTTTCTTGGGTGTTCACTTCCTAAAAATGGAAATGCATAAATTTACTTGAAGGTTTTCAGCATTGAATATTTATGAAAATGTATCAGGGCACAACACGGATTATTAACAGGGTTAAAACTAAAAGGATTCCATTTCTGTTGAATAGGTAACATCTCTTAAAGTTCCTAAACAAGGAGAAAAGAAATCATGGGGCCGGGGGGTTATTTTCCAAGGTAAGCACGTGGATAGCGTATGCAATCAGGCAATCAGAGATAATCAGAAAGCATAATGGAACTCTTTTTCTTCTCTTTTAGCACCTTTTACATTTCTGTCTTCCTACCAGCATTTTTAATGATGGATATACTCTATGACACATGCCTACCTTAAAGCATTTTCCTGTAAATGTTCTAACAGCTGTCATGGAAACAGCTGAGAACAATTCACTTTAAATTTTTTATTTGTTTGTTTGTTTGTTTTATTTTTGAGATAGAGAGGGAGAGAGCACAAGCAGGGGAGAGGCAGAGAGGGAGACGCAGAATCCGAAGCAGGCTCCAGGCTCTGAGCTGTCAGCACAGAGCCTGATGCAGGGCTTGAATCCACGAACCGTGAAATCATGACCTGAACCAAAGTCAGACACTTAACCGATTGAGCCACCCAGACCCCACCAAGAACGATTCACTTTAAGGTTCTGGCGTTAATGATCATATGGAAGTCTGCTGCCCTAGAATCTCACAAGGTATTTTCCAATCATGCTACCAACATTTATGGCCTTTTAATAGAGTCATTTGGTTGAAACATTTATATAACACAGGACTCTAGCTCGTCATACATACTCAACAAATTATTAAATTACTATGAGCTCATTCCTACCAACTGATCTCAAAATACATATTAAAAAGTAATTTTCCAGAATGAGTTTTATAAAGGAGAAAAATAAGCTTGAGCTTTTATTCAAGCTAGTAGAATGTTAGTACCGTCTCGGCATTCTTAAAATTTAAATTTTTTTTACATTTTTAATGTTTATTTATTTTTGAGAGAGAGAGAGAGACAGAGACAGAGTATGAGTGGGGAAGTGTCAGAGAGAGAGAGGGAGATACAGAATCCGAAGCAGGCTCCAGACTCTGAGCTGTCGGCACAGAGCCCAACACAAGGCTCGAACTCACGAACCCTGAGATCGTGATTTGAGCCAAAGTTGGACGCTTAACCGACTGTGCCACTCAGTTGCCTCTAAAAGACATTCTTGATTAAAATGGCATTTTTATTAACTCTCGAGTAATTATTAGTAATTAGATGAAAGTTGTATTTATTAATCTCTCCAAAACTTGGTTCTCTTCTAATGTTTTCTCTATCAGCCAATGACATCTCCATCAAGGGGTACCAAGTCCTATTAATCTTACCCACCGCATATATATTTTCTCTATACTCTCTCCCTCACTGCCACCACATCAGTCTAAAAATTTCTACCTCTTGCCTGGAATATTGCAATAGCTTCCTAATTACTATCATGATCTCCTGCTATATGATTTCCATATAACAGTAAACGTTTTTAAAACACAAATTTATCATATCGTTAATGTGCTTACAACACTTCCATGGCTTTTGTCTATAGTTAGGATAAAATCTGAACTCTTACTCTGATACATCTCCTACATCACTTCCCACCTCTCATTGTGACCGCTAGTCTCCAGATGCGTACCCCACTCTTCCTCTCCTCGAGCCTTTGCCTACCCTACGTTCACTGCCTGAAATGCCCTTTCTTTTCTGTAATGACCGCTACATGTTGCTGCGGTCTCCATTTAAGTGTTGCTTCTTCAAAAAGAAATTCTTCCCTGGTATGGGAGATGGCCTTAGTGGACGCGATTCTCTTCCCTCCCTGCATCCGTGTCCTTGTTGTGTCCTCACTATGGGCAAAGAGCATTCCCCTGCCTTTGACCTTGGGCTTGGCTAGGTGACTTGTTTTGTGTAAAAGTGACAATGTGTCAGTTCTGAACCTTGGTCTTAAGAGGGCTCATTTACGTGTGTGCGTGTGTGTGTGTGTGTGTGTGTGTGTTATGTCTCAAGAACCCTGGCTGAAATCCCATTGAGATCTCTCTCTATATATATGGAGAGATAGAAAGAGAAGGAGAGAGAGGGAAATTTATTTTAAGGAATTGGCTACCGTCACTGGGGAGCCTGTCAAGTCCAAACTCTGCAGGGCAGGCCAACAGGCTAGAAACTCAGGCAGGATTTCTCTACTACAGTCTTGAAGCAGAACTCTTCAGAAAACCTCAGTTTTTGCTTTTGTTTACATAGAATCGCACAATATGCGTTTTGTGTGTCTGACTTCTTTCACTCTGCTTTGTGTTTGTGGGAGTCATCTACATCCCTGCGTATCCCCTGTTCACTCACCCTGCTTTTTAGTATTATAGCAACAGGTACTGGGTTAGTTTTCAGTTTTGACCTATTATGGTAACGCTGCTATGACCACTCCCATACACGTCTCTTTTGGCAAACACATGTGTGCATTTCTGTCGGGCGCATACCCAGGGATAGAAATGCTGGATCGTGGAAGATACCTATTCACTGGTTCAGTAGGCACTGCCAGGAGTTTTTCAAAAGTGGCTGTACCCAATTTACACTTGTTCCTCCAGCGTACCGTTGGACATAGGACTTCATGAGAACTTCCCGGATGTCTCATGTTCAGTCAAGTTTGAGAACCATATTTTTCAGAAAAGTCCCAGAAGCCATGATGCTTTATCCAGATCCTTTATTCTGTACTGTTTCTCAAGAAATTCCTGAAAGCTTTCTCAACTCATGGAATTTCCAAGCAAGCCTGGTTACTATACAGCCGCTCGTTGACGATTGTCACACACACACACACACACACACACACACACACACACACCACTACCATCATCACTAGTAACAAATAATGATATATTTTTTATAGCAGGAAATCATGTATATCCTGATATTAACATCTCTAAGGATCTACACCCCCATTCATATTTGATTATACCCACGCTCGTCTCATGGGCTTCCTGTCAAATCTATACAGACTTAGGTCCACACACAGTGGAAAAACTCCAGTAGGTTCCAACTACCCCTCAGTCTGCCATCTAACGTTCCTCTCGGCTGCTCTGGGGTATGTCAACAGGGACCGATGGGCCCTCATTCAGATCTGCTGGAGAAAGATTTGTTTGTATTACATTTTAAAAGGGCACAGATACAAGAGTAGATAAACAATAATTGATCTTTTTGAAAACCGTATTAGGTCGTGCTCTCCCTGTGGCTTAGCAACCAGACCACGCACACGTGGAAGGAATGGCACGTGGAGACTGTGGATCCCGAGGGATGGAGACTCAGCTCATAGAAATGAGGAGAAAGGTCAGACACTGCTCAAACTCCATATAATGAAATCTTGTTATAATGGTTTCACTTCTAGGAATCACGTTCTTGTTTTGCCGCAGCTGGGGACCAATTTGTTTCTCCGAAGCAAATTAGCAAGCCAAACGCAGTGCTCTTCCCATAGCAAGAGGGAAGGGAAAATGATAAACAGAAGCCCCCACCCCCAAACTTTTTTCCTTCTAAGCTCTTTGAGGGAGAGAACAGATAAGTTTTATTCCAGAGATACCTGGAATGCTGGGGCTAGCGTGGGGAGCATAAATTAATGGAATTGTGTAGAACCAAGGCGTACTGTTCTGAAGCCCATGCTCTTGATGGCAGTGCAAAAACGTACAAAATGTATCCATATCCTGGTGATCCAGTTGTGAGATTTTAGTACAAACACTTCCGGCTTACGAACCCATAGCATTCAAGATCTTCCCCAGTCTGAATCCAGCCACCCATTCACACCCCATTCCCTCTATTCCTTCCATCCACGTGATCCCATCGTTTTCCCCGAACATGCAATAGCTAGCTTGTCATGACTTTGTGACTTTTCATGCTATTCCCTTCCGTTGGGTGCCTTTCTCCTCTCTTCTCATACTCCGTTCTTCTTTCCCCAATCTCAACATTTCAGACCGGCTCAAATGCCACCTCTTCCGGGGAGTCCTCCTTAAATTTTCCCAGTGTTACAAGGCACCTGTTTCTCTCTGCACCAATAGTATTCCTTTCCACTTCTGTTTAGTGCTTACTACACTGGGCCTCCGTTTATGGTTAGCATATTTATAACTCCCTTCATGTATTGCATGGTAATCTTTTAGGGGGCAACATCCTGTCTTCTTTACTTAAACTTTATATTACCTCTAGCACCTGGACAATGTCTTGAATTAGATTTGTCCAAGAAAAAAGAGAAGGATTTATGGTATGAGGTTAATGATTATAGAGAACTCCTTGCATTAAAAACAAAATAGAAAATGAGTCATCTGATGGAGTATGAGAATGACTCCCTTTTATAATTACTCTCATGCCCCCCTACAGTGGCCAGGGGATCCCCCAGGCAGTCTTCTCCTTCTCCAGTCTCAACTCCAGCCCTCACCAAGATCACCTCGTGGCTGCGTGGCAGTTCTTGACTTTAAGAGAATAAGCTCTCCCTATGGCTGAACACAAAGAGTCGGGATGAACTGGCCTGGCCTCAGGAAGGGGGGATAGATGGGACAGCTCATGGGGAGAATCGATCAAATGTGTTTTAATGGGATTTAGATTGCGTTTGTCTTGATTAATCCCTGTAGGAAATAGGTTTCCATTTCTATAAAATAATGATTTTCTCTGCAGCAGCAGCTGCTAACCAGCAAACCCCACGTGCAAGGACTCTCACACGGACAATGGCCCAAACCTCCTTCACCAGCCCTCCCCCAGCCCCGGGCGAGAGACCGGCACCCGAAGATTCCATGGCCTAAATCCATTCTATTTTATTCCAAAGAAGGATTAGGGTAATAGCCAGAAATTTTCCACTGCATCTGGGTAAGAATAACAGGAGAGAATTACAGGAGTCTGAGCCACTGTTCGCTCGTTTATTTCCTTGAAGGCATATTTTAGTGTTGCTTCTCATGTACCGAGGAGAGGGGCATTGTTCATTACAGGGGCGCCATCAAGTTTTGTTAAAAATGTTGGCTTATTTATTGGTGGAACGCTTCTTTATCTATTGGCCTGTGGCTTTATTTACTAAATGCTCCCCTTCTTCTGTGTCTGAATTGCACCCATGACACAAATTACTTTTCCTTCATGAAACCCTCTTGCCTGATTCTTAAAGGACTTAAAGGCAGATTTCTAGAATCTAGTCTTTAACTGAGCAAGTGAAACAGGTCTGTGTTCTATCTGACCTCTCTACTTGCCTCATTGATCTGCCTGTCCCTTAGAAACTTTAATAGGAACCGGCTGACTTAGACCAGTGGTTCTCAGAATCAAGGGCATCTGGGAACCACAGAGGGTGCCTACCCCCAGAGTTTCGGACTTGGCCAGTCTGGGGTGGGCTCTGAAAATCTGCCTTTTTCAAAAGTTCTCGTACGATGCTAACATTGCTGGCCCAGGGATTATCCCTGGAGAATCACTGATTCAGAGGAAACTTGTCACAGCATTGAAGTGTGTCAGTACAACTTTTCTTTCTAAATTACTCTCACAACTGCTACCCAGACCATAATATTCTGGGCAGATGTAAATCTTAACACAGCATACACAGTCCTTCCTCGTCTGGTCACTGCCTACCTTTGCCTTTCGGGGCACATGGTTTGCCACCCTACCACATTCCACACCAAACATACCCTCTAGCAATGTTGTGCTTTTTTGTGGGTTTTGTGTGTGTGTGTGTGTGTGTGTGTGTGTGTGTGGTATCCACAAGGCTATTTCAACTCCTTCGCTCATGGTGTTCCTCCTTCCTTGCCTGACAACTTATTTTTCAACCTTCAAGATTCAACTCACACCCCATATTTGTCTGACCAACAGCCCCACTCTGTCTCCCCCTACCATGCTCCTTCTGACGGTCTCCACATTTGCACACACACACACACACACACACACACACACAGTCAACTGATCTGACCCCTAGCCGCCACGTGATGGAGGACCTGCTTCCATTTGTACTCACCACATTGTCCCTTCTTTATGTTGGCCTCCTCGAACTGAGAACCGGATCTCTGGGGACTGAAATGACGTCTTCTCATTTTGGGGTCCACGGCCAGTAAGTACGAACATGGACACACATCTGAGGTGTGATACGGGTTTCACGTGGCTGTCGTGAAGTAAGATGGGGTGGGAGGGAAGGCATCATGACGTGAATGGCTAAGGATATACTTGAAGGCGTGGTAATGAGGATTAGGGGAATGTGGATGCACACTTGAATGACGCCAGCGCTCATGGCTATCAAGGGTGCTAAAGACTGTGACAACAGTTAAGGGAAGTGCAAAATGCCTTGGGTGTACTGACAAGAGCAAGGTGTTAGCTCTGACTGCTCCATGGTGAGCAAGAGGCCCTGTGAACTGCATTTGATTTTCTCCGAAAGTCACCTTTCTTACTTCACGGATAGACTTTCCATTGATGCAACGCAGTTGAAGGGAGGCTTGTGAAGTGCTTGAAAGAGTAGCCTTGCCTTGGCTCCAGTGGCCCACCGAGAGAGGACGCAAAAAAAGGTAAAGGCAGGCAGTGTGCACAGCCTTGCCAGACAAGAGCTAGGACAAGGGAGATTTGTCTCTTTAGAGACATGAATTCCTAGGGCTCATTTGATGAGATTTGTTTTGAATTTTCTAAAAATTTTCATTCTTATTTTTGAGAGAAAGAGAGAGACAGAATGCGAGTGGGGCAGGGGCAGAGAGAGAGGGAGACACAGAATCTGAAGCAGGCTCCAGGCTCTGAGCTGTCAACAGAGAACCCGACACGGGGCTCGAACTCACAAACCATGAGATCATGACCTGGGCCGAGGCCGGATGCTTAATCAACTGAGCCACCCGGGTGTCCCAAAGAGATTTTTTTAAATGTTTATTTATTTATTTTGAGAGAGAGAGTGCAAGTGGGGGGGCGGGCAGAGAGAGAGAGAATCCCAAGCAGGCTCCACGCTGTCAGCACAGAGCCCAATGTGGGTTTGATCTCACAAACGGTGAGATCATGACCTGAGCTGAAATCGACAGTTGGACACTTAACCAATGGAGCCACCCAGGTGCCCCCATTCAATGAGAATTTGAAAAGAATATTTCCAGCCTTTGGAAGATGTAGACCCTCCAAGTTGGCAATTTTCCTTTTGTGTGGAAGGTGCCAAGGAACTCACAATGTTTACCAGAGGTCCAAGAATGGTCCATCAGCATAAGACAACGGGTCAAAAAAGTCAACACAGTTCTTTGTGTCTTCTCACTAGTATTCTTGAAGAAAGAGTCCCCACAGCAGACTCTTGGTTTGGCTGTACTGCTCATGGGAAGCCTGGAAAGGGAAGGATTTGGGTGGGGTGGGGAGGATTTCCACGGAGGTACCCATGCCCAAATATGGATCTGCTGGGGCAGCAAGCTCCCCAGGACTGAAACAAGGTTGCATTCCAAAGCCCTCTGGGGGGGAGTGGCCTTTCACAGCACGTGCTTTAATCTGAAGGAAATAATCCATGCAGGGAGGACCTGAGAGCAGATTTTAGACAAAACAGGGCAGAGAATGAGAGAATACAGGTTGGAGAGGAGGAAATACTATTTAGGAGAGAAATTGAACAAGAGATTGGGGGGGGGGGCTGAGGAAAATTCTATAACTGGTCCCAGGACTACAAAGGGGCCTTATCTTTTTTCTAACACTCTGACTCCCTATCTGAAAATTGACAACGATGACCCCCTCTTGCCTTTTCGAGTCAGGGACGCCCATTTTCTTTCCACAGGGAGGGAGGCATACCCTCCGTTGTTGCTACCCTTTTCCTTCCAGCAACCCATTTCAACCCTAAGTTCTATAACTTCATGATTCTTCAAGAGAAAAGAAGAGGGGAGAAAGAAATATTAAGTATGTGCCAATTCCTTCTGACCAGTAGAATTTGGGGGGATGGTGAGAGTTTGTAGTTGGCTGCGTGAGGCACATGGGAGGGGTATTTAGGTTCATAGGATAGAACACGTGGGAAGGGTTTTAGCTCTGTTCCAATTCTCCACTTTCTATTTCATACTTGGTTGCAGAAAAGCCTGTGGCTGCACTTCGACTGGCCAAGAAATCTCTTGAACTCAGTCTCCTGGGAGATTTCCACTAGAACTTTTATTTCGTTCTGGTTTCGAGCATTCCAGAGCAGGATGGCTTTGGAGAATGGGGTGTGAGGCCTGTCTGTCCCACTTGGTACGTTACGTCCAAAACCAGACTTGGTTGTTACCTTCATCACTCCCTGCCGTCTACCCCTAGAATGGATTGCCCTCGTGGTAGTAACGGGAGGGTGACGTGACAGGTTTACCACTTCCTCTATTTTGGGAAAAGACCCTCTGGAACCCTCTCAGGCACCTAGAAGGTATTGGATCAGGAACGCGGCTGCCCCCAGATGCCTCGTGTGAAAGCAGCAGAAGTGATTAATCCCTCTCCCTTCCCACCTTTGGGGCGTCGCATTGAGGCTGTCTAAAGATCGTGTGGTCCCCAAGTAGCTTGGGATTCTTGCTCGTCTCTCTCCCTTCCAATCTCTGGGCATCCCTGGAATCAAAGCTAGCCGTGCCGGGTGACTCTTCAGTCATGATACACCTCTTCCCTACCTGATTCGCCAAAACCCAGCGTCATGGAGGCGTGCCCTGCTGACTCTGCTACATCCTTCTCCCTGCCGCGAATGGCAACCTGGCCTTGCAGGTAATGTGGCTCTGGGTGCTCACACACAGACTCAGACACATGCATCCCACCACTATGTGTGGCTCCCCCGTTTTTCCTGACCTTCCAGGGTCCCTTTACGAGCTCAGGAATAAATGGGTGTTGAGAGAGCTAATCACACTCACTGGAAGCTATGGCCAGGGGCCAGGAACGAGCTCTCTAGAAGGTCTCAGGCTCTCTGCTCAGCAGCCAGGGTCGGCACTGTGGCCCAGGAGTAGAGACTGCCTGTTTCCTTCTTTATCCTCATGTCTCCACACAGGAACCTTTTCTCAAACCAGGGTTCTGCGGAGGGGGCCGGGGAACTGCGATACATGAAAATCTCAAGGGTTAGCAGGTGCTGCATTTGCCACATCAGAGGGAGGGCTCCTTGAAGCTCATTACCCTGGGGTGGTGCTGGTGCCTTCGAGAATCCACGGGAGGAAGAAGAGCAGAAGTCCCTCTGCACTCCATAGCTACTGAAGAGTTCTCTTTTCCTTGCCAGAGACAGGCCATGAGCACCTGGCTTACTCCTGAGGCTGCCAGCTTATTCGCCTCTGACTCACAGGATGACAGTGATTAAATTTCATTATCAGTCAGGTTCCATCTCTGGAAGCTTTTGGCTTCAGGTGGGCCACACGCTTCAGCTCTGCTAAAGGGTTTTTGACTAATGTGCAGCGGTGTTGAATCACAGTAGATTTTCGCATGTTCGTAATTACTCTTCTGAAGTAACACATATGCACCGTTCTCTCCGGATGAGGGGAACAGAGAGAACAACAATGTCATTTAACTCTTTTCTTCTAAGAGATGGAAGCAATTTGTGACCTAGTTTTTTTCTTGAGTACCCTGAACTCTCTTGAGCCCGAAGAAAAGAACACAGCCTTGAAGGGCCACTGGGAGGACAGAATGAGGAAATGAAATCACAGCCCCCACACTTGTGAGCACAACAGCAGATACTCCCCAGAAGCACCCTTCTCATGTGTACACTTTTCTGGGGGTAGGATCCCAAGCTTTCCTCGGATGCTTAAAGGGATCCATGACCCAGAGAAAGCAGCCCTGGACAGCGGTTTATTCACTGTGTGAGGCCAGGCAATGTACATCCAAACACAAAGAATGATACCCAGGGGAGATTCGACTGAACCCTGTTGTTCTACTGTTTTAGTTCGTTGTGAAACACGTCATTTGGTTTTTGATCTGCCCTGGGTCCCTGTTTAGGAGGATGTTTAACTTACATGTCAGTTTCAAATCATGCCCGCCCCCCGCCCCCCGCCCCCCACCAAATACAGGCTAACAGTGAAATTGAGTTTCCAGAGCATGCGCAAACCCATTTAAGATTTTGGGCGAGGTGGGAGGGAGTTAAACAGCTCCTCCTAGATCCATGCTAAGCCAGGAATAAAAGAGACAGGAAAGCGGCTGTCTCGATGAGTGATCAAAGAAGGCCAAATAAAGCTCTCTACACCCCATACCCAAACCATTCAATGTTCCCAACCACATTTGCATTTGAGTAATTGATTTGCCAAACATCTAGACGTAGCAGGGCATCCTAATCTGGGGCCCATATGCTCTTGCTTCCCTCCCTCACCCGCCCACCCACACTTCCTCCTTAGTGGTCTGCTTCTGTTGGTAGACCTGAGAGTTGTTGCTGTGTAGCTGGAAGTAGGGGGAGGAGTTTTGGGTAGGGAAAGAGGGTCAAGGTAAAGATGGAGACAAAGAGGGGGGTATGGCATCTTTTCCTGCATTTCTGCATCCAAAAGAATGAATACTCTGACCCCATCACCTCAATTACTAATATTTGCTGTTTTACGGTCAGGGATGTTACTACCTCTCAGGAGGTATTCTAGCAAGATGTATTCTTAGCTTTCCGCTCTGCAGAGCAAAAAAGAGGGAGTGACTCCATAAAGGTCACCAGCTCTTCAGCTGTGAAGCTGAAGTGGGAACAGTCGTGAGACTTCTGCTTCTGAGTCGTCCCCAGTCCAGCATCTTCCCTCCTAGGTATAGTTACACCAGGAACAGGGATTCTCAGTGACCAGGAAGCCCTTCATGCTCCCCCCCAAAAAAATGAAATAAAAAATAAGCAAGTTCAATAAAGTGACAGAATAAGGGAGAGAGGTTTGTGTTCTGTCTATACCAGTGCATCTAATGCAGTGCCTGTTAAGCCACAGCAAAGCACCCTGGAGCAGTTGGTTTGTCTCTGCCCCTCTCTTCACTCTGCCCCACCTCCACACGAGTAGCCTCGGTGTGGGTGGATGGCACATGCAGGTCGCTGTGGGTGTGGATGGGCCACAAAGCACTGGTGGCTGTGGTTGTGGATGGGCCACGTAGCGCTGGTGGCTGTGGTTGTGGATGGGCCACGTAGCGCTGGTGGCTGTGGTTGTGGATGGGCCACGTAGCGCTGGTGGCTGTGGTTGTGGATGGGCCATGTAGCGCTGGTGGCCATCTCTATGGGTGGCATGCTCACCACCCATTCTCTATTAAGCCTGATGAGCACCTCCTTTCTTTTATAGCCTGTACTCCGACAGGGGCATTAAGGAAGCGGGACCCAAGCCTGTGAATCAGGACCCTTCATACTCATGTTTATGTAATAAAAGACGTCTATGAAACCAGAATCTCTGTGGCCTGGACTAGAAAACAGTGTCATGATCCCCACAGATTCTATTAAATTGCATACAAAGTGAGCAGGGTGAAGGTTGGGGTAAAATGGCAAATGTTGCAGCCAACCAGGTTCTTCCTACTTGAGGATGGTCTCGCTGCTGCCTCTCCAAACCAAACCCGCTCAGTGCCAGTAAAGCTAATTTGGTCTGAGTTGCTATGGGAACAGAGAAAGGAGTTCCTGGAAATGTAATAATAATTGCTGTCATCTGAAAGGGCAGCTTTCTACTTCAATATCCTCCCATATGTCTGCGTGAAGCTGGTGTTAGCAAATGGGTGTCAAAAGTCATTCTCATGCACGTCGGTAAGAGGGTAACTTGTGGTGTGAGGTGTCGCTCTACTGAGCTGATTCGCTGAAGGACACTCTTTCCATTGTGGTTTCTGGATTTGAATTCTTTTTGCAGTCCTATGTGACTTGGCTGCCTAGGAGAGGATCCACACATTATGCCTCTCACCGAACACCAGACTCATGGTCCGGGTCAGGCTAGGAGCCACACATTTGCACGTGGTCAGAGTGTAGAGCTTGGCTTCAGATATTTGACAAACACTTGACCAATACTGGGAAACCCGTGGGCATCTTTATGCAATGAAATACTTGTATTTTAGAGGAGGTAGTGAGGAGAGAGGATGCTCATGCATACAGGGTTCAGAGAACCAATGGAATCAGAAGCACACATCTGAAAGATGGCCTTTGAGGGGGATCCAATAGTCCTTTGCTATTCAAAGTTCAGCCCAAGCACGAAAGCACTGCTGTGAGCTGGGAGGTGGTTAGAAACGCAGAATCTCAGTCCCCACCCCAGACTTGTTGAATCGGAATCTACATTTTAACAAGATCTCCAGGTGATTTGTTTGCACATCAAAATTTGAGAAACTCAAGTCTGGTCCCACTTGCTAATTTTACCAATAAGACGACTAAAGCCCTGAGGGAAGCAGTGACTTGCCCGAGGCCTCACTGAGGATCAGTAGTGGAACCAGAACAAAATGCCAGGATCTCTGAGGGTGACACTTCTGCCACTACTCCATGAAGCTTCTCAGAAGCTGTGGTTAGGGCTGGGTGTTGGGAGTGGCATCCGAGGATCTCTGGCTTTGTCCTTCGTCTTATGCCATCCCAGGCACTGTCCCTTGCAACCTCAAACTGGCGATATTGCTGGCCCCAGTGTGCCCAGATTGACCGGTCTGAATGCCAGTTTCGGGAGTGTCCCATGGGCCTCTGAAAGTAGCTGACAGAAGTTCTGTTCAAGGTGAAAGCAGAGGTGACCTGTAGCCTCTGCCCTTCTTTCCCATCTCTTCAAAGGCCCCAACGGGGAGGCAACTCATGTCTTTGTAAATGACTCCAAAGAGTAATTCTCTCATTTTCTAAAAGCTGGAAGCAAGACCTTTCCCTGATAATTATGTGAACGAACGAGCGAAAATGACAGAGACATAAACAGACGTCAGATGCTTTCTGTCTTCTCAAGGATCACAAAGAAAAGCGCTCTCTAGACTAGAGCGAGTTTTGGTGGGTGTCCCATGTTTCATACATGAATCAGTTGGGTGTGGGTGAATGCATACTGTCACTGTTCTTGCCCCTCTCTTGGACACCCTCTACTTCACCTCACCCCAAAGATGAGCCTACTAGAATGTGACACACATCCTGTTTCCAGACACAAGAAATGCCTGGGAACATAATAATTTTCTGTAACTCTCAAAGCCTGGCATAAATTGCCCCACTTCCCACACAGATTTCTGTGTTGGCTGTTCTGGGCCAGTGGATCATCACATTATTTCCTGCACACAATTTTATAAGTTCCTTGCTCCTGCTTTGGTTGTAGTCGTTTGTTTCTGATAACTATTGCCATATAACAAATCACCCCAAAATTTAGTGGCTTAACACAAGAAGAGTTTTGTTATCTCTCTTGGTTTTATGGGTTCCCTGGATCTGCACCTGGGCATTTCTGCTGCACATCAACCCTGCTGAGACTGTAATCATCTGGCATTTTGACTGGTGGGAACATCCAAGATGGGTCATTCATATGCCTTGGCAAGGATGGATGGAGAGCTGGGATGTTGGTGGAGCTGGCCATCTCTCCCTTCTCTCTCCCTGTTTGGTCCCTCCAAGTTTCCTTGGTGACTAGGGAGACTTTTTACATGGCATCTCAGGGCTCCCTCAACCACAAAAGTCAATGTTATCATGCCTTTTTAAGGCTTAGGTCTTGAACTGGCACAGCCTTATTTCTACCATATTCTGTTGGTTAAAGTGAATCATAGGGAAAGTGCAGACTCTATCAACCACAGGATTCTCACAAAGCTCTCCAGGGATTCCCTTTTTTTTTTTTTTGTAAATGACTGTCTGTTACCTTCTTCAAACCACAAGTTTTTAACCTGGAAGTCTATAGATGGATTTCAAGAGAGTCCATCAATAACCAGAAATGGTATTTTTACACAAATTTTGAGTCTTGATACATATGTACCCTTCTCACATGTTTGCTTTTCTGGAGATAAGACCCAAGCTTTCACCAGATTCTCAGAGGGATTCATGATCCAAAGAAGGTTGCATCACAGGAGATACGTACCCTGGACACCCTTCCAAGAGTGAGTCACACCTGATTCTACGTATCTGCTCAGTATTTATGTGTTGATGTGGGTCTTTGGAGGATATGTTGTGTGTGTTCATAGTGTATCTCACTAACTAATTTTGAAATTCTACTAGGCAAGAGCCGTATCTCTTATTTATTTCCAGACTCCCTACTTGTTAGCACAGTCTTTTAAAATAATAGATGTTCCATAAGGGATGTAGGCTGATTTCCTAGGAAGGATTCATTGGATCTTGATTTAAGAAAGAACATACATATAACACTAACCACCACTAGCATTATAGCATTATATTTATCATATATTTGTGTCATTCTTTCCAGTATGAAAAGCTTCATTTGATTTGACACTTATCTGAATAGATTCTAGAAGTTCAGTGGAGCAGTTATTATAATACTATTTTGCACTAAGGAAACTGATGCTTTCAGAATCTCTCTCAAGGAATTAGAGAAAAAAACAGAGCTAAAATCTGATTCTCCTGATTTCCACTCTCCCATTGTGTGGCATGAGCCTCGGTGATGAGGAAGAGGGGACAGGTGGCACAACGTGAAAAGCGAGAAAAATAAGAATTTGGGCGTATGGAGCCCAGACTTTGGAAGTTTGCAGGTAGAACATAGCTTAGTCTTACCAAGAAACCAGAGATGACATAACATGGGAAGAGAGCTGACTTCCCATCCCCCTTCCTCTGTTTCCTGCCAAGAGGCCTTGGATATTACCTCTTTGTGCTCTGATTTTCTTAGCAGTCAAACCAGTGAGAAGAAATAGAACAGTGGTTCCCAAACTGACTGAGCACCAGAATTACCCAAGTAACTTCTCAAAATTACACACCTCCACCTCCCATCTCAGAGATATGGAGTGTGATTCAGCAGCTGGTATTTCTAAAAGTCTCCGTAGATGATTCTGATGATCACCCAGGCTTGGGAGCCCTGAACTAGATAACTTACAAGATTCCCTCCATTCCACTGTCCCGATAGATAGAAATCCTGGTGCGGTGGAAAGTGACTAGCTGTAAACCAAGCCCATCTTTCTTTCTTTCTTTCTGGACACACAGCTAGATTTTATTTCTGAGCCTCCCAGCCTCATCGGCCCTTAGATGTGGCCACATGACTGATTTCTGGCCAGGGAAATTTGGCCTAGCCCATAAAAGTCTCTTGGCCCACCCTCCACTCTCTCTTTCCCCAGTTGTCAGTGCCAGGTTAGTCCTGGAAGCCATGTGTTCAAGATGGCAGAGGTTGTGTCTTCATGGGTCCCTGATTGACTTCTAGAGTAGAGTTCCTCTGCAACCAGTTGAGACTTCGGGCAAATAAAAAAAATATTGATAAAATCAAATTTTTCTTAATAAATGGTGTTTCTAAGTCCTTCAATAAAGAAGGATTTAAAAATAGAAAGGTATAGGGGCACCTGGGTGGCTCCGTTGGTTAAGCGTCTGACTTTGGCTCAGGTCATGATCTCACTTATAGTGCACACCCTGCTTGGGATTCTCTCTCTCTCTCTCTCTCTCTCTCTCTCTCTCTCCCTTTCTCTCTCTCTCTCTCTCTCCCTGCCCCTCTCCTACTTGCTCACACATTCTCTCCCTCTCTCTCTCTCAAAATAATAAATAAATGAACTTAAAAAATACTTTTAAAATAAAAATAAAATAATAAAAATAGAAAGGAGTATAATGGGGAGCTATGTCACCTTTGCTAGAGCCTGTGTGTTCACTGGGTTAGGTATGCCCCCAGCGCATCTGCCATTTCATATTTTCCCACAATGCTTTGTGAACCTATTGTTTAACTTCTGCATGATCATCTGCATATGTGTCTATTTCTCCCGCTACCTTAGTCGATTATAAGTTCCTTTCCCCTGGTTTTATTAAGACATAATTATAATTGACATATAATATTGTATAATTTAAAAAAAAAAAAATTTAAAAAGGGGGTGCCTGAGTGGCTCAGCCAGTTGAGCATCCAACTCTTGAGTTCAGCTCAGGTCATGGTCTCAGTCATGAGATGGAGCCCATGTCAGTCTCTGTGCTGAGCCTGGACTCGGCTTGCGATCCTCTCTCTCTCCCTCTGCCCCTCTTCCTCTCTCTCTCTCTCTCTCTAAACAAAAAAATAAAAAAAATATATTGTATAAGCTTAAAGTACACAGCATAATTATTTGATATATGTATATATTGTGAAATGATCATCATAATGAGTTTAGCTACCACCCACCACTTTTTCTTTTTTTCCTTGTGATAAAGGTTTTTTCCTTGTGATAAAAACTGTCAAGATCTACTCTCTTAACAACTTTTAATTAACAACATAGTATTGTTCATTATAGTCATCACTATATATGTACATTATATATCATGTTTATCTGTATATCACACATATGCCATATATACACATAGTATGATATATATATATAGTGTGATATATATATATGTATAGATAGATATAACTATCTATCCATCTCTATATATAGATATATATCTATATATCTATATATAGATATAGATATAGATATAGATATAGATATACCACATTTTCTTTTTTTTTAAATTTTTTTAACGTTTATTTATTTTTGAGATAGACAGAGCATGAACGGGGTAGGGTCAGAGAGAGAGGGAGACACAGAATCTGAAACAGGCTCCAGGCTCTGAGCTGTCAGCACAGAGTCTGACACGGGGCTCGAACTCATGGACTGTGAGATCATGACCTGAGCTGAAGTCGGACGCCCAACCGACTGAGCCACCCAGGCGCCCCTCCACACTGTTTTCTATAATGGCTGCACCAATTTCCACTCCCACCAACAGTGGGAAAAGGGCTCCTTTTCTCCACATCTTCACCAGCATTTACCTTTTGTTTTTTCTTAATAGCCATTCTAACGAGTACAAGGTCACATATCATCGTGGTTTTGATTTGCATTTCCCCAACGATAAGTGATGTTGAGCACCTTTTCATGTACCTGTTGGTCATTTATACATCTTCTTTGGAAAAAATCTTTATTTAAGTTCTTTGCCCACCTTTTAATTGGATCCTTTGTTTCTTTCCGGTTGAGTTGTTGGAGTTCCTTATGCATGTTGGTTATTACCCCCTTATTAGATATGGATTTGCAAATATTTTTTCCTGCTCCATAAGTTACCTCTTTGTTTTGTTGATCATTTCTTTTTCTGTGCAGAAGCTTTCGAGTTTGATGTAGTCCCACTTGTTTATTTTTGCTTTTGTTGCTTTAGGTATCATATCCCAAAACATCATTGTTAAAATGAATGTCACAGAGTTTTCTAGGAGTTTTATAGTTTCACTTCCTATACTTAAGTCTTTAATCCATTTTGAATTAATTCTTGTGGGTAGTGTAAGAGGTGGCTGGAAACCTGTTCTCTAGGCCCTAACCCAATGTCTAAGTCTTGAAGTCTTTGCCCCTGCAGGATTCTCCTGCTCTCAAATCTTTAGCCACCAACTAGTTTTCTGAATTAACCCACATGGACCCTCAGTCAAAACCAAATGCCATTACCCACTAGAAGCTAGATGCTGAAATCTAGTATCTCACATGTCTTCTCAGATCAATCTGATTAGGAATCTGCATACTCCTGAATTTGACCAAAGGTCACTAATGTTACTCCTTTGGACACTATAATTTGGAATGCTGGCCTCTCTTTAGGGATCACGACTTTCCACCATATAATGAGTCTTCTCTTTTGGGGTAGGATCTTTCTAGTGGGCATGTGGTCTAAGTCAGTGGATCTCAAGCTTTCACATGCATGAGATTATGTGGCAGGCTTGTTAAAGATTCTAGGTCCCACCTTAAGACTTTCTGATTCGGCAGGTGGGGACCGCAAATTAGCATTTTTCATAAGTTCCTGGGTAGTTCCAGTGCTGCTGGTCCGGCCTAGGGACCATATTTTGAGAGACTCTCATCTAATCTATGGTCACATAGGATAATAAAAATTTATCTGAGTCCTACAGTTTCTATTTATATTCTGTTCAGTGATGTCCAAGATACGGTGGCCAGCCGTTTCCATTTTGTACTTTTTACACCCAGAAGAGAGTGGGAACACTTCCCCAGCCTGAGACAAACACATAAACACCCTTACATATGCCTGTCCCTCTTGAATGAAGAAAAGACTGCTGGCAATCAGATGCCACAATAGCCTCCACTTTCCACTACTATTAGGAACTCATGACGGAAGAGTTAAGAGGGAGGGTCAATAAAGGAAAAGTCAATAGAATGGACCTTCCGGAATGTGTGAATGAGTGTAAGTGTTGCCCGCTCTGACAGGAAATGGCCGGCTGCATCAGAATTTGGGAATTATGCTCATATCAGATTATTTGGATCTTAGTAATAATTTGGAAGAATACATCAAGAACTAATTTTCTTTAATACTCAATTCAACTATACTTATTTGCCTGGAAGCTATTTTATTACCAATTTTGCAGAAGAGGTGGGTCCTCTTTTATTTCTTTTTTGTTTGTTTGTTTGTTTACTTATTTTTAAGAGAGAGAGAGAGAGCAGGGGAGGGACAGAGAGAGAAGGAGAGACAGAATCTCAAACAGGCTCCGTACCACCAGCACAGAACCCAATGCGGGCTCACAACCACAAACCATGAGATCATGACCTGAGCCAAGATCAAGAGTCGGATGCCTAATCAACTGAGCCACCCAGGCGCCCCCTCTTTTATTTCTTAATAAGTATATTTAGTGGCTCTCATCATCTTCCCAGAACTAGGACTTGCACAATCCTTGTCTTTGAATTCAAAAAATTTCCCAAGAATTTTGTTTGAGGATCATGGACTGACAGATTCATCATGAATGAAAATGAGGAAGTGAAATGGGTCCAGTGACATGGCATTATGGAGCTTTTCTTCTTTAGCCTTAAGGTCACCTTGGAGAGTACAGAGTATACGTTGGGGGCAATTTTTGTCCTTTGCCCCTTTAAGGGCTCAGACTATCATGACATTGTTGAAAGTATCTATCATTTGCATTGGGAAAGGTTAATGTATTCTTTCCAAATACAAGCTCCTGTTTATGCAAAAGCATGTCTCTTCTATTAGCCCTGCCAGAGCTCTAGTCCAAGCTTGTATTTGAAAGCTGATGGTTTCAGGTAGATATTGAAGGATTTCTAGGGCAGAACATGCTCTTGTTAATGACTAGAGAGGAGTTTTATGTAGTCAAAATCATCTGGAAATAAACTGGTCTTCATCAAATAGAACACCTAGAGGCCTATTAAATATTCCTGTGTGGTAGGGGAATAGCATTTCTGCCCGGTAGTGATGCAGGCAGTGACTCTTCCCCCTTTTACGAAGGGCATCTAAGATGGGGGGCATGGCCAGACATGCATGGTTGCTTGTTAAACAGAGCCGTCAGGCAGCTCAGGGTGATTTGTGGGTCTGCACTCCACAGGTCCAGCAATAGAAGAAAGAGGGGCAGGGGAGCCTGACACACACATTTTCCAGAGGAGGAAACTGAGGCATGGTGGAAAAGAGATGGTTCTAAAGTTAAGAAAGAGCCAGTTTCCACAATTTCCATCTGTTGTCTCAGACAGTAAGAATTTGAGAATGTGGAATGTGTTCATGTTAAAGACATGTAGTGAAATGTGCCGACTTGGCAAAGTAGGAAACTAAGGGTCATGGAAATTAACTCATAGTACTTCAGATAAAAGACAGTTAGAAGTAGAGGCTGGACTAGAGCGGGCTGCCTCGACTCCTAAGTCAGTGCTTTGTCCACGACTTCCTTTCCCTCGGACTGAAAAATCACCATGCGAAAGATCACTCTCAGTCATGAGAAAGATGTTGTAATTAAACAAACACTTTTATGGTTTGACCTAAAGTAGTTCTGGTAAGACTTCTGCCACAAATATCTACCCTAATGTTCATCAGTTCACCACTGGCGTCTTACCCTTGGAGTCTTAAGGCCTTTTGTTCTGTTTCTGTGTGTCAAACCTCTGGGAAAGCTAACCTCTTATCTTATCACTTCTTACCTTATATCTTTGTTAATCATCAGTTTAAGAACAAGATGCTGAAGGGGCGCCTGGGTGGCTCAGTTGGCTGAGCATCCAGCCTCAGCTCAGGTCATGATCTCACGATTTGTGGGTTTGAGCCGCGGTTCTGTACTGACAGCTGAGACCCAGGAGGCTGCTTTGGATTGTGTCTCCCTTTCTCTCTGCCCCTTCCCTGCTCATGCTCTCTCTCTCTCTCTCTCTCTGTAAAAAATGAACATGAAAAAAAAATAAATAAATAAGAAAAAGAACAAGACCCTGAAGAAACCAAACTGGGACCACTGATGAGGCCCAATGAGACCCAAAGAAAAAGATCAGTTGGGTCAAAACAGACACTCCCCCACCCCTGCCAAGGTCTGTAAGGACCGAATCAAGCCCAGGAACTTCATAGGATATGAGAATCCCTGAACAGAGCTTACTGTAGATACCTCTCTGTCCCCATATATTCTCACCTACCCTACTGTGTAAACTGGTTAAATCATTTTCAGGGAGATCAAAGGAAAACGTTTGATGCCCTTGACACTGACGGCCAGCATGAGGTGTGTGTGAGAAAGAAGAAGGACTTTGCTTGGGGAGGTGGACAAGGTGTTTATACTCTGAGAGTTTGTGTCAATTTTGTCCTATTTTACTACCAATTAACTAAATCATCTTCTCCCCAGCTGGATGCCTTTCTGAATCCAGTTACAAAAGAATCCCATCAAGTCATAGATCAGAGCATCACCTCAACTGTCCGCGACCTGGATTTGGTTGGCTCATGCATGCGCACATATTTCTGTGGGGTGGCTCAGGGTTTGCGGGGGCACCTGCCCCTTTCTGATTAAGTCCCCATCCACTCTGAGCATGGAGATGATGGAGTCAGAGACACTGGCAAGTAATAATATCAGCCAGGAAGATGGACATGGAGCCAAGTTCAGAATCTTCTACTTAGGAGCTGGGTGATCTCACTCATGGACCTTCCTTCGGACAATACTTACAAACACTCTATCAGAGTCCTTGTTCTCAGATATCGCCCCAAACTACAAATCTCTGTGTCCTGTTGTGTAAATTGGGAATCACTTATCCTTTGACTGCTACTTTGGCATACTACCTAGGAATTAAATGAAGTAACATGTGAGGTCTTGATCTCTAGCTGGCGTACAAGTGACAGCTATTAGTTTGGTTGTGCACATAATTTCATCCCTGAAAGTGGGGGGGGGGCGGGAGGCAGGGAAGGATGATGATAGAAGAGGGGATACTGTGGAATCTTCATCAAATTCTCTCCCATCCTCAGGTTGAAACATTTAATTTACCATGTTTGGTAAATCATTCAGTAATTCTTTCTAGACCATTGCAGACCATTTTCTGTTCCATTTTTCCACATGTGATGAACCAGTCTGAAAGCCCAAGTTGAAGATCTCAATGGAATTTAACTCGCTGCCAGATCCCTTGGGTTCTTGACAACTTTGTTTCTCAAAGTGGGAACCCAGCCTCCTCGCTTCCCATCATCTGCCTCTCGGGTTCTTACTTTAAGGAATGAAACTCTGTGGGGGAAACACCGGGCGATTCTGATCCATGCAAATGCATCTGGCTGCTTCTTGCTTGGATCACTTTCTCAGCACCCAGTTTATTTCCGGAAGTACATCACCTCCAGGATGTTCAAGACTCTGGGACAGAGCATTCTCTCTCCTCGCCTGCTAAGGAGATTAAGCCCAACAAGTTCAGGCAGCCTCAGAACAGCAAACACCCCAGCAGCACTTCCTCTCACCACCCTGTTTATGTGCTTGGCAGCCTGAGAGGGATTTCTGCGAGGAAGCAAGGCCACGCTCCTCCCCCAATTCTGGCTTTCTAAAGAGTATCCGTAACATTTCCTCCCCTACTGGTACGTTTTGCCACGAAGTAAGGCAGTTTTAGTGACAGTATTGTGGGCTAGCCCGGGCATCTGGATCCTATCCGCTGCTCTTCCAGCATCGGCATGGGGGGGGGGGGGGGGGGGGGGGGGGGGGGGGGGGGGGGGGGCAGACAGAGTTTATCACTGACCTTCATCTCTGGCACTTTTTATCTCAGGAAGAAGGTCAGAGATAGAGGGGGGATTAACTACCACTAATGGGGCAGTGGAAACAATCCTCCTGATATTTTCACAAGTAATCAGTGACTACTAAGTTTTTACAACAGATCTAATGTCACGTAGATCCTAAGGGTGATATGCAAGCAACATGCAGCATGGAAACTGGCAAACAGAGAAAGAAAATGAAGAAGCACAAAGCCTCAGAGAACAGGAGGATCTATGTGGATCACTTCTATGCCCTTTATTGGGCACCTTGTAGGAGATCTGGTAACAAGAGTGGCCAGGTGCTATGATAGATCCCCCTAAGCCTGTACAGCCCCAATGTCAACCTCTGGCTGCCCCTAAGTGCTCCAGCTTGCTGAAGTCTCGTCTTCTAAAGCTGTAGTAAAACTTGGCTGGAATGTCCGTCTTAAGTGTATCAGGAAACTCAGAGCCCTTCTCAGCATCACCAAGGATTCTCGAGGCGCTCAGATTTTTTCCAAGCCTTCCTGGTTGTCAGTTCCTTTTTCTAAGTGATGTATGTGATGCTTTCTTGCGTTTTATTAGGAAAACCAGCAAAACATGTGCAAAAGAAAAGAGTGTAGCAAACCCTCACATTTCAATTACCCAGCTTCAACAATTCATGGTTGAATGTATTTAATCAATTTCCCCCCGCTTCCTACTATCACTGGGTCATTTTAGAGCATAGTCCAAACATAGTATTGTTACCAGAAATAATACTGTTTTCATATATATGTTATATTTTATTCAGTATGTGTGGCAAACAGACTCTAAGGTGGTCCCTATGATTCTCATCCTTTGGTGCTCATACCTTTATGTAACCCCCTTCCCGTGAGTGTGGGCAGGACATGGGACTTACTTCTAACCAATAACACATGGCAAAAGTGACAGAATGTACATGACTAAGTACCATAAAACTGGAATATCCATCTTTCTAGAAGACTCTCTCCTCTGCTGGCTCTGCAGAAGCAAGTTACCATGTCATGAGCTTTCCTATAGAAAGGTCCATATGGCAAGGAACTGGAGGGGGCCTCCAGCCGATAGCCCGCGAGAGACTGACTCTCAGTCAGGCAGCTTGTGAGGAACCAAATTCTTCCAACAATCACATAACCTTAGCAATGGACCCTTCCCCAGCAGAGCCTCAAATGAGCCCCCAGAACTGGTGGGCACCCTGACATTGCCTTGTAGAGAACCCAACTAAGCTGTGTTCAGATTTGACCTACAGAAACTGTGAGATCATAAGCGTGTGTTGTTTTAAGCCCCTGAATGCATGGTAATTTGTTACATAGCACTAGTTAACTACATAGCACTAGTTAACTAATACTACAGAGCACTAGTTAACTAATACAATTTGTATCTCTGAAAGATAAAGACTTCTTTTTTTATATTGCCACATTGCTGCATTGAAAGATAATTCTTACTGTCATCAAATATCTCATTTTTATCCAAGTTTCCCCAATTATGATTTTCTTTTACAGTTTGCTTATGCAGATCAGTATCTAAAATGTCCACACGTTACTTTTGGTTGCAATGCTTCTTAAATCTCTTTTAGTTTGGAGATTACCTCTTTGTTTATTTTCTTTGCCTTTACTTATTGAATCACTGGGCGTTTTGTCCTACAGAATCTCCCACTTTCTAAACCTCTAAGCCTATTTTATTTTATTGTAATGCATTTCAAATTCCAGTAGAGTTAACATACAGTGCGATGCTAGTTTCTTGTGTACAATATAGTGATTCAACGCTCCCATGCATCACCCAGTGCTCATCACATCAAGTGCACACCTTAATCCCCATAACCTCTTTCCCCCATTCCCCCCCACCTGCCATCTAATAACCATCAATTTGTTCTCCATAGTTAAGAGTCTGTTCCTTGGGGCACCTGGTGGCTCGGTCAGTTAAGCGTCGGACTCTTGATTTCGGCTCAGGTCACGATCTCACGGTCTGTGAGTTGGAGCCCCACATCATGCTCCGCACTGACAAGGTGGAGCCTACTTAGAATTCTCTCCTCCTCTCCCTGCCCCTCCCCAACTTGTGCTTGCTTGCTCGCTCGCTCTGACACACACACTCTCTAAATAAATAAATAAATAAATAAATAAATAAATAAATAAATAAATTTTTGAAAAGAGGCCCAGGGTTTTGATCTTCTCCTCACTCAAGATTCATCCCCTGTCACCTTTGCTGTAAAGGGGCAGGGGCCTAGAAAGACAAATGATTGTTAGTGGTAAAGGAACCTACACACCAGTAATTCCAGCCTCCGTTGTACTGAGCCTCATAGAGGAACCGCGACTTACCCTTGGTTATGTACAGGGAATGCGGCAGAGCTGGGGACCAGACTCTGGCTTCCTGAAGCCCAGTGCGGCACTCTTGCTACAAATGCATTCCCGACCGCACTCTTCCTGTCTAATGCTTGGGAAAGAGAGGCTTCAGGCGGGCTGCTCTAAACGTGATTGGCCTCCAAGTTCCCAAAAGAGCCCCAGCATCTCCTCTTTCCGTGTTCCTCCAATGCCCCGTGAGATACACACACACAC
The DNA here is from genome assembly GCF_023721935.1 of Panthera uncia. Classification (NCBI taxonomy): domain Eukaryota; kingdom Metazoa; phylum Chordata; class Mammalia; order Carnivora; family Felidae; genus Panthera; species Panthera uncia. The sequence goes on from NC_064813.1 coordinate 60,811,835, forward strand.
CATGGAGACTGCCAGCCGGCTACGTTCTGTCTTGCAAAGATTCTTATAGGGAATTCCTGATTAGGGAAACCAGTTCACACACGGAACACAAATTACAGGGCTCCACATTATTATTCTACTCTATCACACAGCAAGAGGAAGCCAGGAGCTGAGCCGAAGGCCAGGCACCGGGCGTCTCCCTTCCCTGCAGGCAGTACGGTAGTAAGTGGTTAAGCACACGGGCTCTGGTCAGTAGAAGCAAAATGCCCAGTTTCAAACCCCAGCACCACCAGTTACTAGATGTGACCTTGGCACATAACTTAAAATCTCCATACTTCAGTTTCCCTGTAACATAAAAACAATTTTTTTCTAAACAACTACTCACTTTCTGGAGCTGTTATGAGGATTAGATGACATAATCCACAAAGGCACTATGTGCAGATTCTGGCATACAGCAAGCACTCATATCAATAGAGTTTATTTCTCTCCGAATGAAAAAAAAAAAAATATGCACGGACAGCTTCTCTCCAATAAAGGCAAGAATCAAGACTGCATATCTATAAAGTACCCTATATTGCTTAGAGAAAGATGTCATGGCAATAGATTGAATAAATTTTATTTTACGGGAGGAAGTTATGTAGGAAAAACAGATTTATCTTCCAGAGCTTAGTCCCAAAGCCCACATCTTCTTTGAGTAACCTCCAAAACATACTTATTGTATGAAGCAGCAATTGCCTGCTTCTGGATTCAGTGAGGTCATCCATCATTACCATGGTAACAACAAGGCCAATAACTTGAACTTAGGTCATAGCGGCTAAAAGGAAGAGTGATCAGTTTGGGAATAATTAAACGGAAATCTATAGCTACTCAAGACTCAACCAAGATACCTGGAGATAGTTTGTAACCAGCTTAAATCAGAATAAAGCCTCCAAAAGAATAGAGAATAAAAAACTTCAAACAAGAAAAAAATTAAATCACCTTATCTTGATGGTGCATTTACCATTCTGATGAGTCACAGAAAAATATTACCCCAGAGTCTAGAAACAAAGACATAGGCAAGATTACTTTCTTTCAATGGATGAAATTAACTGGTAATGATTCTCAAACCTCTTTTTTTAATTAAAACAAGGCAAATGCACCCAATTTTATGTTGAAAACACTGACCCTTTATATTTTCCCTTCTCTAATATGATAGATTTCAGAAGTATAGCATTTTGAAATGAGAAGAAATCTTCCCACGTGGTTTTATAGATTTTTAAAAAGCCAATATTCAGAGGGCTGATGTGATGTGACTGAGTCCCAGTACTCCTGAGGGATCCAGGGGAGATTAGAACTCCAAGATGCCAAGTCACATTTTTCTGCCTTTTCTCTTACCCTGGCCTACCTTTATTGAGAAGCTGACATTTCATCATGTTCTGCTTCAACAGAACTTTTCAATCTAGTGAGGGGGTGGAAGGTATTGAATCTCTTCCCAGCTGCCCCACATCCCGGGAAAAACAAATAATGATGTGTGGGGGTTGAGAGCATCTCAGAAATTTCCAAAAATGCCTCTCATCTGAGGGAGGCTACAATCCTTATTTCCATTTTGCAATTATTCTCCTCTACCATCTAACTCCCGCTGAAAAAGAGCCCTTTAGGATATCCCAGTTGCCTTCCAAACTTTCTCTTCTCTCCCAAGCATGTTTGCCGGCTCTGCCTGTTCTAGAGGTGGAAGGGCTCATGCTCCACTCAGGGCTCCCCGGCCACGGTAATGAGTGCCCCCTGGGAACAAGAAGGTCCCCTGAAGCCTGCATTCTTCATGATGTTTCCAAACTACTTCTGCAACCTCCATGTGGCTAGCAGATCCCAAAGAGAACTTATTGGTGGCCTCTGTTCTGCACGAGAGTTACTAAATGGAATAAGCATGGGTAGGCAAAGAAGAGATCCAAATCTAACTTCCAGAGGCCTGCCCTGCCCCAACTCTGGCCTGGGTTCTGAACGCTTTGTTTGTCATCGTCACATCTGTAACTGATGGCAGTATCTTCCCCGAACTCCCTACCTGCTGTCCCTTGTCGGTTCATCATCCCTTCATCCCTAATCAATCCATCTCACAGTCACTGCAATAGTCTTCATCAAGCTTGACTCTTCATGGTCTCTGCCTTTGCTCAATAGCTACAATGTTCCACTACCCAGTGGGATAAAATCCAAACTCCTCCACCTCGGGATATACCACTCCACTCTGACCAAGCCTACTGGTTCATGTTCCTTCTTGCTTGGCTCACTACCAGACGCTCCTTTGCTCTTGTCATTCCACGGCTACAATGTCTTCCTATCACTCTACTTCCTGACCCCGGCCTCTCTCTCTGCGGTTGGGCTCCCTTTTCTTCTCATCAGAAAGGAGGCGCCATGATGCTCAGAGTGAGGCAGACGGCAGTGCCCCACCTCTCCATCCTCCACTAAATCCTAGCAGCAGACTCTCAGACCCGGGCTGGCAGGGCTACCCATAGCTCACATCTTCCCACCTGCCATACTAGCCCTGTCCCTAAAAGTAGTCTTCTGTCTTGGTCCTTTCTGTTAGGTCCTGGCTGAGTTATCCTACTCACAAGATTAAGTCTGCCTTCATTTTTCCCTGTTCCTCAACTTCAGCCAATAGCTGGGGCTCCGTTCTCTATAGACTGATGGCGAAGGCACCGAGTGCCTGCTCAGCCTGCAGACTCTCACCCACACTGCGCTTCACTAAAGGGGTTTGTTGCCAATAATAACAGCTTCCATCAGTCGTGTTTATTTACTAATTTCACATTTATTTTTAATTGTATTTATATTAGCTCTTTAACTTGGAGATGTTTTTCATGTTTTATTACATGCTCTTTATCAAGTATTTTATCAACATTATCAACACTGAATCTCATGATAGCCCTGATCAGAATGTATTGATGCTTGAATTTTTCATGCATTTCTTCTTCATGAAGAAATCAATGCTCAGAAAGGTTGGGTAACCTGCCCAAGGTCACATAGCGTATGAGTTATAATGACGTCTTTTTTCAAACTTGACCTAAAATCCACCTCTTTCACAAAGGCTTTCCAGTTAATGCTTGCCCCTTGACTCACATTCTGTTTGCGCTGCAGCTCTGTGGCCCCGTTTCATGGCTGCAACCGTGTCTCATCTCCTTACTGATCCTCAAGGACAAGGATCTCTTCACAAACAAAATAATGTTGATTCCTCCAAAGACAGAGAACACCATAGGATGTTGGCGTTGATGGACTCATTCCACCTTCAAGCACCCATGAGTGAATTGGGAGGCAGAATGATTGGTGTTTAGAAATACAGATTACCCCACCACCCCCGAGTGGCCTCTCCACTCAGTGACTCAAACTTCTTTATTGGATGGGCACAGTAAAGCCTGAGCCTGTGCCACCTCCTGTGGACAGGGGCTACCCCTCCAGGAAAGGACCTGCCTTCTTACTCACCACGCATCCTGAGAGCAGCAGAGCACAGCCCTCAACCAGAGAAAGCACTAAGTTTTGCAGTGGACAGGCGTAGCTGTCAACACTTCCAGAAGAGGAGATGGAAGTTCATAGCGTTTAAGTAATTTGTTCAAAATCATTCATTAAAAAAGAGGCAGGGGGCGCCTCGTCTCGATTTCAGCTCAGGTCATGATCTCATGGGCATGAGAACGAGCCTCATGTCTGGCTTTGCGCTGACAACATGGAGGCTGCTTGGGATTCTCTTTCTCCCTCTCTCTCTCTGCCTCTCCTCCACGTGTACATGCTTCCTCTCTGTCTCTCTCACTCTCTCTCTCAAAATAAATAAATTTGAGAGAAAGAAAGAAAGAAAGAAAGAAAGAAAGAAAGAAAGAAAGAAAGAGGCAGAATTGGTTCTCAAACCCCCAACCCCTTGCCTCACATCCAGTGCTCTCTGTTACCATAAACGTTTGCCTTTCCTTGCATGAGAGAATTGAGTGATGCAGACTCCAGATAGAAGAGACAACACAGCATAAGAAATTTCCATTTCTAAAGGTAAATAGATGCTAACAACTTACAAATTCCCTAGCTAAAAATACTCTGAAACAACTGTGACTGGACCACAGCCTAACGCAGCCTTGATGGAAAGATCACATTATTCTTCAGCCTCCCAAACTCTTTTGTTCCATCTGATGCACCTCTCTCTTTGCCTTATTTCCCCTGGGTCACAGGAATTACACAGACGATGGCTGAATGACTGAGGGCACCAGGGATCTATGATAATTCCAATAAATGAACATAAAGCCTAATTTTAGACTTTCCAAGGATAGTGGACATTCTGGGGATCTGAAGTGCTTCCGTTTTGGTTGCTTGGTCTATGGCCTCTTGTTAATCAGCAGAGTTGGCTTAAAGGTCACCCAGCACCGTCAGCCCCATCATCTGAAATGGAAGAAGGGCTGAGCAGTGAAAAATCACTGAAGTTATGAATTGCATTTGGAAATTCACCTTCACTAACAGGCAGAGGCTCTGTGTGTCTGCTATCTGAGCTCTGAAGCTCATTTGTGGACCGTGTCAAGGACAAAGAAAACCTGTTCCTTAATTGCAGGAAGGTTGAGTCTCTGCTCACTTGTGGAGGGGCAGGAAGGCTACCCCCACCAAAAATATCTTTCTTGCCTTTACATTAGTCACTGGCATTCTACCTCTGGTCTTTATGACCTTTGAAAAAGGTCTTTCTGTGGACCCAAGGACAGCAGTGACCTTCATGTATTTTCACAGCGCTGTTACAACACAAGAAGACAGAATGGTAATAGTGGGCATGTCTCTATTAGCAGAGAAGGACCCCATCTATCCAATCTTTCCAAGGAAGGAGCCTACAGTGAACAGAAAAGAAGTCTCCACAACAGCCACCAGCCCAGTGACGTAGGTACGCTGTCCAGTGCCAAGGCAGGCTATGAGAAGCATCCATGTGACACATTTTGTTAAATCTCTATTGTGCCAGAAAGTGTACTGGCTGGTATGAAAGCAAAAAAGCATCAGTCGTGGTCTCCACCTTCGTAGATGGCATCATCTAAGGGAAAACCACACATATGCCTGAAAAACGTATATTAAAATATAATTTATAAAATCTTTTGGAGGTCCAGAGGCAAGAGCAATCGATTCTACCTGGGGTTGGGGGGAGGAGTCAGGGAAGTCTTCATGGATAAGGGGGTTACTTGAATTTGGCATTGAAGGATGAAGACAAACTCGTTCCAGGCGTGGAAGAACAAGGGCGAGGCAGTCCAAACAGAGAAAAAGTATGAACAAAGACAAAGAGATGCAAAAGTCCATATTTGGAGGATAATGGGCACTTTGGAAGAGCTTCGGTCAACAAAAGATTTTAAGCAGGAGAAGGCCTGGGTCAGCTTTGCATCTTGCAAAGGGGATTCTGACGGTAGCAAGGGAATAGGGTAGAAGGAGGTGTCTGAGCCAAGGGCGGCAATTTAGAAACTCGCTGATGTGGACTAGATAAGAGCAGAGGAAGGCCTGACTAAGGGCAGAGTCCATGGGGGTGGGAGGAGGGAGCTCCTGTCTGGCGTAGACACTAGATGCTTTTGATGGATTGTTTATTTATTTTTTTTTTTTATTTTTTTTTTATTTTTTTTTATTTTTTAATATATGAAATTTACTGTCAAATTGGTTTCCATACAACACCCAGTGCTCATCCCAAAAGGTGCCCTCCTCAATACCCATCACCCACCCTGCCCTCCCTCCCACCCCCCATCAACCCTCAGTTTGTTCTCAGTTTTTAACAGTCTCTTATGCTTTGGCTCTCTCCCACTCTAACCTCTTTTTTTTTTTTTTTTCCTTCCCCTCCCCCATGGGTTTCTGTTATGTTTCTCAGGATCCACATAAGAGTGAAACCATATGGTATCTGTCTTTCTCTGTATGGCTTATTTCACTTAGCATCACACTCTCCAGTTCCATCCATGTTGCTACAAAAGGCCATATTTCATTTTTTCTCATTGCCACGTAGTATTCCATTGTGTATATAAACCACAATTTCTTTATCCATTCATCAGTTGATGGACATTTAGGCTCTTTCCATAATTTGGCTATTGTTGAGAGTGCCGCTATAAACATTGGGGTACAGGTGCCCCTATGCATCAGTACTCCTGTATCCCTTGGATAAATTCCTAGCAGTGCTATTGCTGGGTCATAGGGTAGGTCTATTTTTAATTTTCTGAGGAACCTCCACACTGCTTTCCAGAGCGGCTGCACCAATTTGCATTCCCACCAACAGTGCAAGAGGGTTCCTGTTTCTCCACATCCTCTCCAGCATCTATAGTCTCCTGATTTCTTCATTTTGGCCACTCTGACTGGCATGAGGTGGTATCTGAGTGTGGTTTTGATTTGTATTTCCCTGATGAGGAGCGACGTTGAACATCTTTTCATGTGCCTGTTGGCCATCCGGATGTCTTCTTTAGAGAAGTGTCTATTCATGTTTTCTGCCCATTTCTTCACTGGGTTATTTGTTTTTCGGGTGTGGAGTTTGATGAGCTCTTTATAGATTTTGGATACTAGCCCTTTGTCCGATGTGTCATTTGCAAATATCTTTTCCCATTCCGTTGGTTGCCTTTTAGTTTTGTTGGTTGTTTCCTTTGCTGTGCAGAAGCTTTTTCTCTTCATAAGGTCCCAGTAATTCACTTTTGCTTTTAATTCCCTTGCCTTTGGGGATGTGCCGAGTAAGAGATTGCTACGGCTGAGGTCAGAGAGGTCTTTTCCTGCTTTCTCCTCTAAGGTTTTGATGGTTTCCTGTCTCACATTCAGGTCCTTTATCCATTTTGAGTTTATTTTTGTGAATGGTGTGAGAAAGTGGTCTAGTTTCAACCTTCTGCATGTTGCTGTCCAGTTCTCCCAGCACCATTTGTTAAAGAGACTGTCTTTTTTCCATTGGATGTTCTTTCCTGCTTTGTCAAAGATGAGTTGGCCATATGTTTGTGGGTCTAGTTCTGGGGTTTCTATTCTATTCCATTGGTCTATGTGTCTGTTTTTATGCCAATACCATGCTGTCTTGATGATGACAGCTTTGTAGTAGAGGCTAAAGTCTGGGATTGTGATGCCTCCTGCTTTGGTCTTCTTCTTCAAAATTACTTTGGCTATTCGGGGCCTTTTGTGGTTCCATATGAATTTTAGGATTGCTTGTTCTAGTTTCGAGAAGAATGCTGGTGCAATTTTGATTGGGATTGCATTGAATGTGTAGATAGCTTTGGGTAGTATTGACATTTTGACAATATTTATTCTTCCAATCCATGAGCAGGGAATGTCTTTCCATTTCTTTATATCTTCTTCAATTACCTGCATAAGCTTTCTATAGTTTTCAGCATACAGATCTTTTACATCTTTGGTTAGATTTATTCCTAGGTATTTTATGCTTCTTGGTGCAATTGTGAATGGGATCAGTTTCTTCATTTGTCTTTCTGTTGCTTCATTGTTAGTGTATAAGAATGCAACTGATTTCTGCACATTGATTTTGTATCCTGCAACTTTGCTGAATTCATGTATCAGTTCTAGCAGACTTTTGGTGGAGTCTATCGGATTTTCCATGTATAATATCATGTCATCTGCAAAAAGCGAAAGCTTGACTTCATCTTTGCCAATTTTGATGCCTTTGATTTCCTTTTGTTGTCTGATTGCTGATGCTAGAACTTCCAGCACTATATTAAACAACAGCGGTGACAGTGGGCATCCCTGTCGTGTTCCTGATCTCAGGGAAAAAGCTCTCAGTTTTTCCCCGTTGAGGATGATGTTAGCTGTGGGCTTTTCATAAATGGCCTTTATGATCTTTAAGTATGTTCCTTCTATCCCGACTTTCTCAAGGGTTTTTATTAAGAAAGGGTGCTGGATTTTGTCAAAGGCCTTTTCTGCATCGATTGAGAGGATCATATGGTTCTTCTCTTTTTTTTTGTTAATGTGATGTATCACGTTGATCAATTTGCGAATGTTGAACCAGCCCTGCATCCCAGGAATGAATCCCACTTGATCATGGTGAATAATTCTTTTTATATGCTGTTGAATTCGATTTGCTAGTATCTTATTAAGAATTTTTGCATCCATATTCATCAGGGATATTGGCCTGTAGTTCTCTTTTTTTACTGGGTCTCTGTCTGGTTTAGGAATCAAAGTAATACTGGCTTCATAGAATGAGTCTGGAAGTTTTCCTTCCCTTTCTATTTCTTGGAATAGCTTGAGAAGGATAGGTATTATCTCTGCTTTAAATGTCTGGTAGAACTCCCCTGGGAAGCCATCTGGTCCTGGACTCTTATTTGTTGGGAGATTTTTGATAACCGATTCAATTTCTTCGCTGGTTATGGGTCTGTTCAAGCTTTCTATTTCCTCCTGATTGAGTTTTGGAAGAGTGTGGGTGTTTAGAAATTTGTCCATTTCTTCCAGGTTGTCCAATTTGCTGGCATATAATTTTTCATAGTATTCCCTGATAATTGTTTGTATCTCTGAGGGATTGGTTGTAATCATTCCATTTTCATTCATGATTTTATCTATTTGGGTCATCTCCCTTTTCTTTTTGAGAAGCCTGGCTAGAGGTTTGTCAATTTTGTTTATTTTTTCAAAAAACCAACTCTTGGTTTCGTTGATCTGCTCTACAGTTTTTTTAGATTCTATATTGTTTATTTCTGCTCTGATCTTTATTATTTCTCTTCTTCTGCTGGGTTTAGGCTGCCTTTGCTGTTCTGCTTCTATTTCCTTTAGGTGTGCTGTTAGATTTTGTATTTGGGATTTTTCTTGTTTCTTGAGATAGGCCTGGATTGCAATGTATTTTCCTCTCAGGACTGCCTTCGCTGCATCCCAAAGCGTTTGGATTGTTGTATTTTCATTTTCGTTTGTTTCCATATATATTTTAATTTCTTCTCTAATTGCCTGGTTGACCCACTCATTCGTTAGTAGGGTGTTCTTTAACCTCCATGCTTTTGGAGGTTTTCCAGACTTTTTCCTGTGGTTGATTTCAAGCTTCATAGCATTGTGGTCTGAAAGTATGCATGGTATAATTTCAATTCTTGTAAACTTATGAAGGGCTGTTTTGTGACCCAGTATATGATCTATCTTGGAGAATGTTCCATGTGCACTCGAGAAGAAAGTATATTCTGTTGCTTTGGGATGCAGAGTTCTAAATATATCTGTCAAGTCCATCTGATCCAATGTATCATTCAGGGCCCTTGTTTCTTTATTGACTGTGTGTCTAGATGATCTATCCATTTCTGTAAGTGGGGTGTTAAAGTCCCCTGCAATGACCACATTCTTATCAATAAGGTTGCTTATGTTTATGAGTAATTGTTTTATATATCTGGGGGCTCGGGTATTTGGCGCATAGACATTTATAATAGTTAGCTCTTCCTGGTGGATAGACCCTGTGATTATTATATAATGCCCTTCTTCATCTCTTGTTACAGCCTTTAATTTAAAGTCTAGTTTGTCTGATATAAGTATGGCTACTCCAGCTTTCTTTTGGCTTCCAGGAGCATGATAAATAGTTCTCCATCCCCTCACTCTCAATCTAAAGGTGTCCTCCGATCTAAAATGAGTCTCTTGTAGACAGCAAATAGATGGGTCTTGTTTTTTTATCCATTTTGATACCCTATGTCTTTTAGTTGGCGCATTTAATCCATTAACATTCAGTGTTATTATAGAAAGATATGGGTTTAGAGTCATTGTGATGTCTGTATGTTTTATGCTTGTAGTGATGTCTCTGGTACTTTGTCTCACAGGATCCCCCTTAGGATCTCTTGTAGGGCTGGTTTCGTGGTGACAAATTCCTTCAGTTTTTGTTTGTTTGGGAAGACCTTTATCTCTCCTTCTATTCTAAATGACAGACTTGCTGGATAAAGGATTCTCGGCTGCATATTTTTTCTGTTTAGCACACTGTAGATATCGTGCCAAGCCTTTCTGGCCTGCCAAGTTTCAAAGGAGAGATCAGTCACGAGTCTTATAGGTCTCCCTTTATATGTGAGGGCACGTTTATCCCTTGCTGCTTTCAGAATTTTCTCTTTATCCTTGTATTTTGCCAGTTTCACTATGATATGTCGTGCAGAAGATCGATTCAAGTTACGTCTGAAGGGAGTTCTCTGTGCCTCTTGGATTTCAATGCCTTTTTCCTTCCCCAGTTCAGGGAAGTTCTCAGCTATAATTTGTTCAAGTACCCCTTCAGCACCTTTCCCTTTCTCTTCCTCCTCTGGGATACGAATTATGCGTATATTATTTTTTTTTAGTGTATCACTTAGTTCTCTAATTTTCCCCTCATACTCCTGGATTTTTTTATCTCTCTTTCTTTCAGCTTCCTCTTTCTCCATAACTTTATCTTCTAGTTCACCTGTTCTCTCCTCTGCCTCTTCAAGCCGAGCCATCGTGGTTTCCATTTTGTTTTGCATTTCGTTTAAAGCGTTTTTCAACTCCTCGTGACTGTTCCTTAGTCCCTCGATCTTTGTGGCAAGAGATTCTCTGCTGTCCTGTATACTGTTTTCAAGCCCAGCGATTAATTTTATGACTATTATTCTAAATTCACTTTCTGTTATATTATTTAAATCCTTTTTGATCAGTTCATTAGCTGTTGTTATTTCCTGGAGATTCTTCTGAGGGGAATTCTTCCGTTTGGTCATTTTGGAGAGTCCCTGGTGTGGTGAGGACCTGCAGTGCACTTCCCCTGTGCTGTGGTGTATAACTGGAGTTAGTGGGCGGGGCCGCAGTCCGACCCGATGTCTGCCCCCAGCCCACTGCTGGGGCCACAGTCAGACTGGTGTGTGCCTTCTCTTCCCCTCTCCTAGGGGCGGGATTCACTGTGGGGTGGCGTGTCCCGTCTGGGCTACTTGCACACTGCCAGGCTTGTGTTGCTGGGGATCTGGGGTATTAGCTGGGGTGGGTAGGCAAGGTGCACGGGGGGTGGAGGGGCAGGCTTAGCTCGCTTCTCCTTAGGTGATCCACTCCAGGAGGAGCCCTGTGGCAGCGGGAGGGGGTCAGATCCGCTGCCGGAGGTTTGGCTCCGCAGAAGCACAGAGTTGGGTGTTTGCGCGGAGCGAGCAAGTTCCCTGGCAGGAACTGGTTCCCTTTGGGATTTTGGCTGGGGGATGGGCGGGGGAGATGGCGCTGGCGCCTTTGTTCCCCGCCAAGCTGAGCTCTGCCGTCCGGGGGCTCAGCAGCTCTCCCTCCCTTTGTCCTCCAGCCTTCCTGCTTTCCGAGCAGAGCTGTTAACTTATGACCTCCCAGACGCTAAGTCGCGCTTGCTGTCGGAACACAGTCTGTCCGGCCCCTCCGCTTTTGCCAGCCAGACTCGGGGGCTCCGCTTGGCCGGCGAGCCGCCCCTCCGCCCCGGCTCCCTCCCGCCAGTCCGTGGAGCGCGCACCGCCTCGCCGCCCTTCCTACCCTCTTCCGTGGGCCTCTCGTCTCTGATGGATTGTTTAAAGCCATATTTGAAAGATGAACCGAATGGGTGTGTGGTTTCAGAGTGTGCAAAAACCCCCATCACCTTCATGATGCCAGTCATTCCCTAAACGCTTTGAGGGAGGCAGAGAAATCATCCAACGATCCTTATTTTATTTTTCATTTCATCCACAGTTTCAAGTTTATTTTCATAAACTTGAGCAAAAGAGAGGTTTTTTCCTCTGTTCCTGGGTGCCCTTTGTCCTTGTTATGTCTTTTTTCCCCTTCTATTTCATTTTCAATTTAAGTACGGTCGACACGTCATGTCGTGTTACTTTGAGGTGTACGACAGAGTAACTCGACGATTCTTCCCGTTATGCTACGCTCACCACAAGTACAGCCACCATCTGTCACCACACAGAGCTATTAAGTACCACTGGCTATATTCCCTATGCCGTGCCGCGCATCCCCATGCCTTAATTTATTGCATAACTGGAAGTTTGCACCTCTTCACGTCCTTCCCCTGTTTCTTCTACTCCCCTCCCTCCCGCCCCTCCAGCAACTGCCAGTTTCTTCTCTGTATTTACGGGTCTGTTTCTCTTTTTGTTGTTGTTTATTTGTTCATTTGTTTTTTAGATTCCACATGTAAGTAAAACCGTATGTTGTTCTTCTCTGCCTGACTTATTTCACTTAGCATAACGCCCTCCAGGTCCGTTCGTGTTGTCACAAATGGCAAGATTTCGTTCTTTCTATGGCTCAACAGTATTCTGTTGTAGATCTATACCACATCTTCTTTATCCATCAATCCACCAATGGACACTTAGGTTGCTCCCGTATAATGATGCTATTTTAAAGAGGGGTGCTCAGAAGAAACTGAAACAGGAGTGACTGGGTGGTTCAGTCAGTTAAGCATCCAATTCTTGATTTTTGGCTCAGGTTATGATCCTATGGTTCATGAGATTGAGCCCCACATTGGGCTCTGTGCTGACCGCATGGAGCCTGCTTGGGGTTCTCTCTCCCTCTCTCCCTGCCCCTCGTCAGCTTGCTCTCTCTCTCTCTCTCTCTCTCTCTCTCAAAATAAATAAATGAATAAACATGAAAAAAATATTTTTTAAAAAAGAAACTGAAACAAAAAAGGGGGGGGGGTGTTGTCCAAACCATGGGACATTACTCGAGGACACCCAGCCTAAGAAATACCGATGGGAGCAAGGATGCCTGAGGGTGAGGGGATGTGGCAGCATCAGGAGAGCAGAGAACAATCAGAAAGGAGGAGAGAGAAACTTCTCCTGGTCATTGCCATCAACACCCAAATGCGTGTCTGTGTTTCCAACCTGTAAACAAGGAGAAGAAAACCTGCCTTGACCCCACTGTCCTTATGTCTTACCAACTGGGTCCTCCAAAATATTGTCTACAGTTGCTGTCTCCAAAGCTTCTCTTTCCATTCTCCCTTGAACCCATTCTAAAAAGGCTTTCCTCAACACCACTCCATAAGGATTCTGGTTAAAGGCGTGAAAAAATTCTCTCTTTCCAGACCTACGATCAATTCTCCATCTTCATTTCACCAGAACTACCTGCAGCTTTGAACACATCGGATCACACCCATCCTTGGCTGCCCCCCTTCACAGGGCTCAGCGGGATGCCCACTGTCCTGGCTTCCTCTTGCCTCGCTGGCTCCTTCTCCTCCATTTCTCGTGGGTTCTTCCTCTTCTACCCACATCTCCATGTGGAGGTGGCCCAGGGCTCTGACCTAGTAATGCTCACTTGTTGGGTGATCTCAATCACACACTGGGCTTTAAATTTCCTCTACTTGCTGAAGACTGGCAAATTTAAACCTTTCTTCCTTCATCCTAGACCTCCTGCCTGAAGTTTAGCCCCATATATCAGCTTCCCACTCAACATCTCTTCATTTTTTTCTAATAAATATCCCAAACTCAACGTATTGAAAAATTAAATTCTAATATTCACGTTCTTTAAAAACCTGTTTCACCCTCAACTGTCTCTCTTCTTCCAGCTGCTCAGCAAGATTTTTTGGAGTCATCTTTGGTTTTTCTTGTATACTTCCCATCTGATCTAGCAGCAGTTTTTGCTGGCTCTATCTTCAAAATGCATCCAGAATCTAACTGCTGCCCACCAGTTCTCCTGACACCACCCTATTCTAACTGTCTACCATTACTTACCTAGGTTACTGCATGTGAATGGTTGAATTTCGCCCCCTTAAAGTCCTAACCGCCAGTACCTCCAAATGTGACTATTTTGGAAATAGGGTCATGGCAGGTATAATCAAGGTAAGAAAAAGTCATTCGGGAGGGAGCTTACTTTAATTCAATAGGACTGGACAGACACACCCAGAGGGAAGATGGAGACACAGAAAGGACAGCCATGTGAAGACAGAGGCGGAGACCTGTGTTATGTTGCCATGAGCCAAGGACCTGGAGCTACCAGGAGCTGGAAGACAAAGGAAGGATCCTACCCTAAGGCTACAAAGAGAACACGGTCTGGCCGACACCTTGATTTTAGACCTCTAGCCTCCAGAACCGTGAGAGAATAAAATATCTGTTTTGTTAACCCAGCCAGTTTGTGGTGCTTTGTTTCAGCAGCCACAGGAAACAAATACACAGCAAAAGCATTCTAACTGGTTTCCCTGCTTCTGCTCTTTCCCTAAATGTATTCCCAATAGAGAAGCCCAAATAATCCTCTAAATGTAAATCAGACCCTGTCATATCTCTACTCAAAACCCTCATCTGGCTCTCCAGCTTACTCAGAAGAATATCAAAGTCCTCATAACATAATGATCTAGGTGACACCTCATGTCCCTTATACCTATGACCTTACCTTTTACTGTTTTCACTCTGATCCAGCCACTTTGCTGCTTTTCAAACACATCAGTCATTTTCACACATTAGCACCCATGCTCTAGCAGTTTCCTGTTCCTGGAAGATCATTTCCCTAGATATTCACATCCTTCTAACCTTGGCATTCACATCAAGGAGACATTTAGTGTCTCCTTGAAGTGTCCCACCCTGGCCATCCTCTTTAATCTGAACTCCTTTCATTCTGATCTTCCTCTTTTTTCCCATAGCAGGTACTGTCTCCCATCTTACTTCATCATTCTCTTACCAACTGCATTTATCTTTATTGTCTACCTCTATGCCCTTGAGTGTAAGTTTCAAGAGGTACATATTTTTGTTTCTTTTGGTCACTGTTTTATTCTAAGCATCTGGGACAGTACATAACACATATTAGAATTTAATAAATATTGGTTGAAGTATCAAATAAATATTTTACCTCATTATTTTTCCTAGAGATAGTCCTAGATCAAACAGTGACAGAAACACAGCGTGCGCGCGTTTGTGTGTGTGTGTGTGTGTGTGTGTGTGTGTGTGTGTGTTGAGGAAAGGGTGCAATTTGGAATTGGGTTCAAATCCCAATCCTGCCAATTTCTAACTGTGTAACCTAAAGTGAGTCACATCAAATGCTTCAATTCCATCACCGTAGATTGAACACAAATATATGTATATACATATATATATTCCAATATGATTAATGATTCCTACATCAAACAGTTGGGAAGAATAATTTGAAAATACGTGAAAGTGTTCTGGTACATTAGAAAACACTAAGACTACTGTAATTGGTAGCATTTTCTGTGTACTGATTTTTTTTTTTTTTATAGTTCTATTTGTTGTCAACACTGTCTGGTTAACCTGGGAATTTAGTTCACCGGGAAGACATGGTGCGGAAGAAATGGAATCTGGTTTGGCATTGGGTCTATGGTATGGCTTGTAGAGAGCAACATACAAAGCCCCTTGCCATAAGGGAGGGCTAGGAGGTGCCTGCGGAACAAGTTAACTAACTAGACGATGTCATATTGGTTTGTGCTTCCTCTTGTTTTACCTCTGACGTGCACAGCGTACTTATCTTTATCCTTCTATTTTTTTATAGCACTTGATTCACTGGGAATGAACCTAAGCCAACTATCCTCCTTGTGCTTTTTACTTAGCTCCAAATTCAGATGTTCAGTCTAAAGAAATCTTGGCTGAGGTGAAAAATTCCTTTAAACTCATGTGTTCTGAACATTCACTTGCTCAACGAGATTCTTGCCAGCCAACGGAGAAAGTCATACTGATAAGGAGGAGAAGTGCCAAAGAGCTCCAGACCCAGAGTTAGGATTCTGGTACCAGTTCTCTTCCCATAAAGTTATGAAAACTTCAAATAGTTTGCCCTCTTAAATTAGGAATCTTTGATCTTATTTGTAGGGGGGGGGAAGCTATTTTCACTTTCTTTAAATCTTGAGATTGCCATGCTGACAGTATGGATTCATCTTTGGGTTTAGCGTCTTGGCAGATTCCATACGTGTGTAGCTCAGGCATAGGGGTTGGGGAGAAGGAAATAGAGGAGTATGGTAGAGGCAACCAGTGTTGAGTGAGCATCCAGATTTGGTCCAGGGATCTCTGGGCTGGATGATATCTTGCTCTAAAATATAGTTCTTTCTTCCGTAAAAGAGAAAAATAACAACCACCCCATTATATGAGGATTAAGCCATGCCATATACATGACATATTCACTACAGGGCTTAGCACATAACAGAAGGCCCCAGAGTGGCAGTAATTATTGTCACTAAAATGTCACAAATATAATCCCCATTCACCAAAAGAGTCATATTAACCAAAAGAGATGAAGTAGTTAGGAATTTTTTTTATTATTTTTTTTTACTGTTTATTTTTGAGAGGGAAACGGAATGTGAGCGGGGGAAAGGCAGAGACAGTGGGAGACACAGAATCCAAAGCGGGCTCCAGGCTCCGAGCTGTCAGCACAGAGCCTGACGCGGGTCTCCAACTCACAAACCATGAGATCACGACCTGAGCTGAAGTCGGATACTTAACCTACCGAGCCACCCAGGCGCCCCAGGAATTATTTTTTTTAAGAAGTGAGTCTTGTATTAGTCCTGAAGGCTGTATAGACTTTTCCCAAGTAGAGATGGACACGACTGCATGAGGGGATTTTGCCTTCTGCCATATGCTATGAAGCAAAGCTTGTTCCTTTCCTACTCAGCCATGCAGGTTGAACTGACTAAAGCAATGGTTAGGGAGAAGCCGAGACCCCTGTTGGTGGGGCGGGAATTTGTGAGACCGTATTACACGCTGCCGAACCAGGCCCCAGACATGTTGCACAGATTTTATGGAAAGAACTCTTCTTATGTCCCTGGGGGATTGGATTCAAATGGAAAGTCAGCAGATGCCATCTGTGGACAGAAGGAAATCCATAGGAAAGTGATGTCATAAAATTTGCAACTGCCACACTAAGATGTGCCATGTTGGTGCTCAAACCACTCTGAACGATGGTGTGGTGGTCCAGGTGATGGGGTTGCTTTCTAATAACAGCCAGGCTCTGAGGAGATTCATGCAGACATTTGTCCTTGCTCCTGAGGGCTCTGATGCAGATAAGTTCTGCACTCAAAGTGATATCTTCAGATACCAAGAGGTCTTCTGTGGCTTTGTCCCTGGGCCTCAGGAGAGATCTGAGGAAGAGGTAGAGGACCTGAAGAAAGACAGCAGATACCTGAGGTGGCACCTGATGATTCTGGGACTTTCTATGATTGGACTTTCAGCAATGACTGGGAAGAACATTCAGAGGAACCTGTTGCTGAACCAGAGCCTGATCCTGAATCAGTAGCAGAGCAAGAACCTATGTCTAAAATCCAGGAGGACAAGTATGAGCCAGTATTGGAAGAAATTGCTCCTAAGGATGTTCAGAAGAGTTCTCCCCCAGAACCTATGGACATAGCTCAGACCCTAGAGGAGGACCTGAGGACATTCTCTTGGGCATTTGTGACCAGAAAGATCCTTCCACCCAGTGAAGCTCTTGCAGTTACCGAGATCCCACCTTATGTTGTTAAAGTACCAGCTTCACATCCTCATCTTTGGCCTAAGCCTGAATCTCAGATTCCACCACAGGAGACTCAGAGGGATCAAAGAATGTGAGAACAATGAATAAATAGTCCTCCCCAAAGGGGACATAGACTCACAGTCTGTGAGGCTGGTGAGCAAGGTGACACCGAACCCCAAAAAACTGCAAGACTCCCTGATGGTCACCAACTTTTCATTGGACATGAAGTGGACAAACCAGGGCTTAAATATTTTTTCCCAACTTATGGGAATGTGTTGGGGCTATGCATTAACAGTGGCAGAAAGTTACCCAATTTTGGTTTTTTGTGTGTGATGATTCTGATCCTGTTCAGAAGACCCTCAGGGTGCCTGGGTGGCTCAGTGCGTAACACGTCGTACTCTTGCTTTCAGCTCAGGTCATAATCCCAGGCCCCTTGGGAGGGGGGCCCCTTGCCAGGCTCCTTGCTGAGCATGGAGCCTGCTTGGGATTCATTCTCTCTCTCTCTCTCTCTCTCTCTCTCTCTCCCTCTCCCTCTCCCTCTCCCTCTCTCCCCCTCTGCCCTTATCCCCTACTCACACACTCTCCCTCTCTCTCTCTAAAATAAATTAATTTTTTTTAATTTAAAAATTGTTTTAATGGTTATTTATTTTTGAGAGAGAGAGACAGATAGACAGAGTATGACTGGGGGAGGGGCAGAGAGAGAGGGAGACACAGAATCCGAAGCAGGCTCCAGGCTCTGAGCTGTCAGCACAGAGCCCGACATGGGGCTCAAACTCATGAACCGCAAGATCATGACCTGAGCCAAAGTCAGACACTTAACTGACCGAACCACCAAGGCGCCCCTAATTTTTTTTTCCATTAAAAAAAAAGAAAGCCCTTAGCAACAGGCCCGTCGTGTTCAGAGGTAAGGTCCACCTGAATGGAAGAGAAGAAGACTTGAGTCCTCTTCTGGGAAGGGGACCATTGACATAACAGCCTGCAGGGACATGGGGGCCCTTGAGGTGGGCCGGGTGGTGGACAAAGAGACCCTTCCTGTGGAAGCAGGAGTAAGAAAGAAATTATTCCAAGGCAGTGAATTGCTCCTCATTGATCTTCACACAGAAATACCAATCTAGCTCCTGCAGAGAGGTGAATGCCTTCCACCAGGGCTCAGTATCCCAAAGTATGACCCTAGTCTATTATAAATTGCTGACGTTTGTACAATTTTACTATTTCTGTTAATGCTGTGTGCTCCCTCTCCCTCCCCTCCCTCTCCTCACCATTCAGCCATTCACTTCCATTTTCATGGGATGGGATCTTAGGAAAAACAAATTTTCAAAGAAGAGAAAAAGACTAAATTTCCTTGCTTCACTTTTGCATATACACACTGGGCTTTTTGTAAATAGCCATTTCCCCAAAGGATTGTGCCTTGCTTATTGCTGACATTTGGTATGTTTCATTCATTAGAATATTTCTTGTTTTGTATGTGTTTAAATAGCCTGGGAGAAACACAGGATTTGATCAGTATTTTGAAGGCAGGGGGAAACAAAAAGAATTTTCACAAGTGGAAAGAAAGAAAAATGGCACGCTATGGGGGAGAACCATCACAAACAATACTGAGAAGGTAGAAAGGAGCATAGGGTCTTTGGGAACAAAAAGTAGAAAATCAAATGACTTGGGGGCAAATGATAGAATCGTGATTATCATCATAGAAGATAATCGGATAGTGAGGTAGATAGTTGTTGCTACTGTCCTTCCCGCTGTCATCCCAACCCCTTATTCAAGTAAAAGAATCCTTCTTGGTTGTGAATAACCCACCTTGTACTGTTCAGGAAGGAATGACACCTCCCTCAAATCAAATAAATTACAAAGTACAAAAATGAGCAATCAACTTGGACAAAACACGTGAAGAAACTAAAACCATTAAAAAGGCAAAAAGTTTCCCCAAATTAAGGAACTGAATACTCAAGGGGGCTGAATAAATAAAACAAGATGAAGCAATCATTAGAAAAAATGCAAACATCTTCAGAACGATATGCAAGGATTTTATAGTCATAACAAATCAACTTCAAAGAAATTGGAGATTAGTTGTTTAAAAAGGAAAGAAAAAGGCTACGTAGATGGACAGTTAAAGAGGGAATTTAGGATGCTAGGTCATTAAGTGAGAAAAGTCTTTTGAAACACAGCACAAGACATACAACAGATGACTTAAAAGAGAGGATATCCACCAAATGAGGCAAATTTGAATGGAGCTTTTAAGAAAGAATTTCACTGGGGTGCCTGGGTGGCTCAGTCCACTAAGCATCAACTTCGGCTCAGATCAGATCACGATCGCCTGGTTCGTGGGTTAGAGCCCCACATCAGGCTCTGCTGACAGCTTGGAGCCTGAAGCCTGATTCAGATTGTGTCTCCCTGTCTCTGCCACTCTCCCTTTTGCACTCTGTCTCTCTCTCTCTCTCAAAAATAAATAAACACTTAAAAAAATTTAAAAAGACACTGGAGAACAGGCAAAGCAGACCTCGTATCTCTGCAAGACAGAACACAAACTAGAAGATTTTTCAGGTTGCCACACAGAAAGCAGAAACCCAAACAAAGAGCCAAAGGTGAGAGTTCATGAAGCCCAAGTCAATGAGATGTGATGGAATGAATATACAAAAGAGGAGAGATTCATGGAAAGAAACCTTCAAGGATCTCTAGAAAAGTCCCCTTGCAACTCTGGCTGAGGACTGATCTATGCATGAGTGAAAGGAAACTTCCCAAGGTTAAGGAAAGAACAATGAACAAGTAGTTGGCTGGACAATTTCCACACCTTACACAGGGCTGGGATCCATTAAAATATCCAAAAGCAGAGTGAAATGACTTTATAATACAAGGAGGATCAGGCTAACTCCTCAGAAGGTTGTGGCTTTAATAATGACGTTAAATTCTCCCTAGACCAAAGGGAACTCTGGGCATGCCTTAACAGAGATTCAAAGTAACTTCAGAAGGATTCAATGGATCCCAAGTAACTTCACCAAATGCCATAATGCCTTTCAATTCTGTATAATAAAGGAAACAAATGAAATTCAGCACGTTATGAAATAAAATTCCCCAGGTCCAGTAAAAACTTACCAGGCATGAAAAGGGCAAGAAAATATCACCACAAGAAAATTAATCAATAGAAAAAAGAACTGAAATGACAGTCAATGGAATTAACAATCAAGGACATTAAAACAGCTGTTTTAAATATACTCTATATGCGAGTTGGCAAACTTTCTATAATGGGCTGGATAGTATATATTACTGGATTTGAAAACCAGATGGTCTCTGTCACAACCACTCAACTTGGCCACTGTACTGCAAAAGTAGCCATTGACAAGGCACAAATGTTCACACCAAAAACTGGAAAGAACCCAAAAAACCATCAGTTGGCGAATGGATAACCAAACATGGTACATCCGCTTTGGGAACACTCATCAACAATAAAATGAATAAACCACTTCGATACACAATAAAAGGGATGAATCGGAAAAAGCATTATGCTAAGTGGAAAAAAAGACAGTCTCAAAATGTTTCATACTATATGATTGCCCTTATTAAAAATTCTACAAAAGGCAGACTGTAGTGACAAAAAAAAGCATTATCAGGGTTGCCAGGGATCAGGGATGGGAAGATGAGACTGACTGCAAAGGGTGTGAGGGAACTTTCTGGAGTCATGACCACTTTCTGGAATCAGTCTAGATCATGATTGCAGGGATGGTAACACAACTCTTCACATTTTTCAAAACTCATTAACTGTACACTTTAAAGGGGTATATTTATAAAGTAGATTTAAAAAAAAATCAACTATAGAGATGTTAGAAGTTGTCAATTTGAGAATAGAAGCATAAAGGTGGGCTTTGTAATTGACTGAAAAACACAACGGGTGCAACTGAAGAGTGAATCACCATGCTGGCAGGTAGCACCCTGGAATTTTCCCCCCAAAAGTGCATAACATTCAAAGAATGGAAAGTGTGGTATAGTTAGAAAATGTGCAGTATAGGGGCGCCTGGGTGGCTCAGTCGGTTAAGCGTCCGACTTTGGCTCAGGTCATGATCTCACGGTCCGTGAGTTCGAGCCCTGCGTCAGGCTCTGTGCTGACAGCTCAGAGCCTGGAGCCTGTTTCAGATTCTGTGTCTCCCTCTCTCTCTGCCCCTCCCCCGTTCATGCTCTGTCTCTCTCTGTCTCAAAAATAAATAAACGTTAAAAAAAAAAAGAAAAAAAAAAAGAAAATGTGCAGTATAGAGCTAAAAACTCCATTTTTTAAATGTGTGTGTAAATGTATGCAAATGAATGTTAGTGGAGGGGCAGCCTGGAGGGAGGTATGCTAAAACGTTCAAGGGGAGATGAAGAGCAGAGGAGAGGAAAGGAGAGTTTTCACGTGTTGTTCTGTGTGCTAATTAGTCATTCTTTTCCCTATGCTATTCTAGAATTCACAGGAAACAACAGTGACAAAAATCAGAAACTCCAAATCATAGTTGTGATAACAGACTGAAGCCCAAGGCCTAAAGACAGATTGAAAAGATCTCCTCCTCTTCCTGAGCCCATATCCAGATTTCCAGTTGGCCACAAGGATCGGAGGCCAAGAAATAGGAGTGCCTTGGAATATTGAAGGTATAAGAGAGAGGTCTCAATGCCAGGCTCTTCTCTTAGAGCTCTGGCTCTATGAAATAAATGTAAAGGGCATTTGGAAGGAGAAAATGAGAGAGAGAGCGAGAGCGAGAGCGAGAGAGAGAGAGAGAGACCTGGTTCTCAGGCTATGAGTGGCTGAGGTGGGGAGGGGTAGAAACAGAGAAGACCTGACCCCATGGTGCCTCTTCCCAAGACTGAAGAGTGGTTCCCAGTCACCACCTTAGAATCAGTCTAGTATGTTCTGCTTTGGGCGAGGCATAAGAAAGAAAACATGGCACTTTCCCTTGCATAAGAAGAATAGCTAAGAGCTTGTCCTTGCCCCCATTCTACATTCCCAGGCAGGCTACCTAGTCTGCAGAGCCCTATGCAAAGTGAAAATACAGGGCCTTTCATTCAAAACCTACTAAGAACTTCAAAATGGCAGCCGCAGAACATTGAACCCCACCCAGGGCCCTCCGAGTGCCAGGTTGCTTACCCACGAAGGTGGCCCTGCCCCTGTACAATAATCGTTCTCCTTGAAAACACTGTGCTTTCTAGGCAAGCCTTCAGCCAACAAGGAATGGCTAGAGGAGAGAGATTGAGACCATGGGGGAATCTTTCCCAACACTTACTTCTTCTATGTATCTCTATCAGGCAAGATCTCCACAGAAGCAGATGGCATCCTCAAAAAGGGGTGCTTTAAGAAAGTTTAATAAAGGGACTTTACATAAAAATGTGGCAGAATTCAGAGAGTGGAAAGCCATACCTTTCCTAGGGAAGAGAGCAAGGGGGAGGTGTGGCCCCTGGAACTCTGTGGGAGGAGCAAGGAAATGCCCTCGGCCTTCCGTGAAGGGATAAACCGGTCAAGCAAAGGCACTGGGGAGGTGGATGAGGAGAAAAATACCCCAACCCTTCTCTCCTCCTGCCCCTGGATCTCCTACCGAGGCTTCCCACTGTTGCAAGTAGAAGCCAGAGGGCAAGGGAATTGGACGATGCTGCCTGGAAGGTCTGCCTTCAGGGCACAGAGCAGAAGCTCTAGAAAAGGCTTCTGCAGGCACAAGTGGAAGGTTCACAGCCTGGAACCAAGGAGACAGGAGGCCGAAGACAACCCACAGAGTCTCCTGAAAAGAGCTGGAAAAGAATATCAAGGTAACTTCCAGCCCACGCTAGTCACAAATATACAACGTATTCTCTTTCCTATCTCCAATTAGACCCAGTGTCCAACTCAGCTCACCATGAGGGTTACACAGTGAGCACCTAACAACACCAGAGACCAAATAATATAACGCCAGCGATGTAAAGAGGCCCCAGATTTAGACCCTGCAAACTCCCTTCCCAGAAATAAGAAAGTCAAAGCCTACATACAGTATAACGAGAGTATG